>NC_056746.1:337999806-338299806 GCF_019279795.1 Protopterus annectens
TGCCTTGTCACCTGCAGTCAGACTACCATTTTTAACAGCTATTCCCATAACAGCTGAACATGGGACAAAGAAATACAAAGTTGCCCACTTTGTCCATCCAGTCTACATTTAGAAAACAAGTGCAGACTTGCATAGAGGCAAATACTGATAAGAACATGTTGAATTTATTTAACCTAAAGATTACATTTGTATGAGTTTGTTTGGGCAACAGCAGCATGTTAAAAAAAAGGTCAGTATTTTACACTTCTGATATAGGCCAACAACCAAAATATGCAATAATATTTTTCCTTGATTAATTTTAAAGGGATAAACTTTTCACTCTGTGTAACTTAATACCACGTTTAGTATTAGCAGCAAGTAAGTGGCTTAAGGGAACTTCTTCAATTTTGTTGAAAATGGCAGACTTCTAAATACTGCATGAAATCTAGGATTATTACAAATGAGGAGAATATAAGCCTTGGTAATGATCAGAATAGTTATCAGGTAACTGGAGGATCTAACCGTATTATAAAATAAAAACCTGATCTGATTTTTCACCAGTATTTTTTTTCTTTCAGTAAAAACTGTACTTCAGTTGCCTTCACCCAGTCCTGTCTCACTTCTACACCAATTGCACGTAAGGCGTGTATTTGGTTATCTACATCAAGCTCATCGAAATATAAAACTATAGTGTGGAACTAGACAGGTTCAAAAGAGATTTAAGAGAATAAAAAAAATATTCCAGGGAGATGGCAGATTGAGGAAAACTGACATGTTGCTGGGTTACAATGAAGATAGCATAGAAAGAAATAAGAAAGAGAGTTGTGGTGGATTATAATGTTAATGGCAAAAAAAACCCCCACAATAATTAACTGATGGAAGACTCAGATACTCCCACCAGTGGAAGAAGTAACAGACTGGTAGACAAATTAAGGAGAGAAGAGCAGGGGTTCACTAAAACCCCAAGACAAAGGAATGAATTCAGTGCTTTTTGGCAAACGTGGGTACAGAATTTGGGGATGGAGGGAATATAACCAGGAAGAGAACCGAACAAATATGAAAGAGGTATGAGAGTGCAAGTAACAGAAAGCAAGAAATACACACAGGCACTGAGGAAAGCTTCCATTCCTCTACAATATTTTTATTCTTTTCTCAGAATATGTTTATGCATGGCTATCTTTTATGTTCAGAGGTGAATTTTCCTCTTTTTTTTTTTTTTTATTTGGTTGTTATGGGAACAAAGATTAAACAGTCAAAATTGATTAAGGGACCAAATCACTAACACAATCTGTTCTTGTCAGTTGAATAAGGGAAGGCTATACGTTTATCAAATGGGGAAATAAGAAGTATGATTGTAACTGCCAGTCATGGGCTATATGGTCCCTGTGTGATAAGAAATAATGGACTAATTAAAGACAATGGCTGGCCACTGGCAGAGAATAAGGGACCATGCATGTGGACTGCCAAAGATGCATCTACAAGAGCTTCAAATGGTTAAATAAAATGATTGCTGTTTACGAAAAAAATGTAAAATTACAGGTGCTTAAAGACGGCTTGTTCCATATATAACTAGCTCATGATAAGCACCTCTAAATGTAATGTTTTATACTAACGACCTCAAAACTTCTAGTTCTGTATTACCAATACTGTTGACCACCAAGGATTTTCGATATATAGCCTATGAAAAAAAAGTAATGTATGATACATATGTTACTGTGCTATATGATGTTAAGAGCATCTGAAACATTTTTGTTAGGCTTTTACAAGACAACAGAAATGAACATACACAATCTTTGCATGAACTGGACATACATTTTGCACTAGTGAATTTATACTCTTAGAAAGGAAAAAGTGGGCTTCCCAAAAATGGCTAAGAAATAAAAAGCAGTAGTCAGTTGTACCAGATGAACGGCATATCTGCAAAGCTACCACACATACAGAGAGCAGAGTGGGAATGAAAGGAAAGCAAAAAAAACACCAGTAGACAGTGTAAGCTATATGAATGTCCGTGTGTATACACAGTACAAGTATATATAAACACACACACACACACACACACACACACACACACACACACACACACACACACGCACACACACACACACGAGAGAGATCTTTAAAGAACTGGCACCTCTAGCCTATGCGTATGCTCAGGAACATGTTAGCACTTCTGTGACATCTTGAACAGTGCACCTCTAGCCTATGCGTATGCTCAGGAACATGGTAGCACATCTATGACATTTGAACAGTAGAGCAAGTCAGAAGTAAATAATGAATTGAGCTGGGCTGCATGCAACTGGTCTCCATCTCATTCTTCATGCCATTCAGAATATCTTCTGACACCATGTTACATGCTGCCAGAAGTAACTGAAAAAGTAGTTAAATGATGTTTTGGCCCCTTGTTTTTATGTTCTGTACAGAATTTATATAGATTAATAAACTGGGTCAAGATAAACTCAAACAACTTTAGGCATAAAAGGATTGGTTCTCAAATAAACCTTTGTAACCCAGATATTCTTCTTGAAGAGGTCAGAGCAAGAAAGGACACAGTTTTTTCAAGTCAAGAACCTTAAAGTAAGCCTAATGAGCTGGTTTAGATGGAAATGTTAGTTTTCAAGCACGAAGTCAAGATCCCAAGGTGAAGCCATCTGTTTTCTATGCAGACAAATATATAAAACCCCTTGCAAAAACTGAATGACTTGAGGACAGAAAGAATGGGGACGGAGAATTTAAGGACAGTGACTTACAAAAGGACAAAAGATGAATCTTGACAGAAGAGTAGGAAAGGCCAGGTGGTAACTCCTTTCACAAATACTCTAGAACCAGAGGCATCTAGACCTAAAGACAGTCCTGGCTCTTATTGTGGCTCCAACTAAAAAAGCGTTATCACTTGAGCATACATGATTTTTTACTTGCAGTTTTTTAACATTCTTTAGTACCCACTGCACATCCATTGACAAAAAAAGTGTTTAAAGGTTATCAAAACTATCATCCAGGAAAGTCAGATGAAATGCTTTCAGGTTGGGGTATTATCAAACAACCCCGTCTTGGATGAATAAATCCAGCATGTGGTGAAGCCAGTGGTACCCTTGGCCATTTTCAAAAGACAGAACCACTGTTTAGCCAAAACATAGTCAACCACCATCATACATGGACATTCCTTCAGGATCTTTAGAAGACCCTAGGGTATCAGTGGAAAGGATGGAAAAGAACAAGAGACTATTCCAGTCCATGGGAATGAAAAGGCATCTGACATCCAGGCCGGTCTGCAAGGAATCCTGGAGCAGGATTTCTTTAACCATTTTGAAAGTAACCAAACATATCTATTTGAGATGTTCTATACAGTCAGAGTAATTCCTGGAAGACCTCCAGGTGTAGTTTCATGACTCTGCTCAGCTCATCTCCTACAACATTTTGCTCTGATGGACTGGATGAAGCCTGAAGAGTCAAGTTGAGCTGAGTTGCCACCTTCCAGGTCCTCACAGCAAGGCTGCAAAGAGGGCAAGATCTGGTACCCCCTTCTTTGCTTTTATACCATACAAATGTAGTGTTGTGTGTGATCATGTACAGAGATGACTAAGGCTTTTAAGGCATTGATTACGTCCAGCATCTCTCTGATATTTACGTGCTTTTGTCTGTCCTGCTTGTTCCACAGACCATGTATTTCACCCCTTTCAATACAGCCTCCCCATCAAAGTTTGAGGCATCTGTTATGTGACAGACCAAAGAGGTGGTGAAGGGAAAGGGGAGACCTGGGAAGAGAGAAAACTGGCCCATCCACCACAATACCTCCATTCTCTCTCAACCCCCAGCCCTGAAATCTGTAAAGATAAAGGCTGTTGATGCTGAAACCAGAATGCCCTGAGTCACCACTGAAATGTCTTAACATTCACTGCTGCAGTATTCTTTACCATATGGGATTCCCTGACCCAGAAACCTGAACGTCTGGCCAGCCTACCAAAGACTGTTGCTTATTTAGAAGGTATGCTGAAAATTACCCAAATGCTCCTTGCGTAGCACAGAGCATAAATGTGACATTCAGGCCTAACATGAACAGAACTTGTTTGCTGCCCATTTCAAACATATCTTTTCACCGGGCTGTTTTCCTGCGTTCATTTCTGCCAGTTGAAGGCATTTTCCTTCTCCAGGGACTACCTACACCTGCTTGCTAACTTCTTTGTATTTGCAAACAAGTGTCATGTTGGATTTTTTTTTTTCTTGTTTTTTTTTAGTGCTCCTTCAGGTTAAGGGTAAGGAAGGGTAAGTAAATGCCAATGTGGGAGACAGATTCTCCATAAAGACTGCCACAGTAAGTGTCTTTTTTACCTAGGAGCTTCTCATGACCATATGTCTTGTTCTATTTGGCAGGGATTTGTTCCGAAAACCCTTCACAGTAGACTTTCTTTCCTTTACTTGAATCTTAAGAAACAGTATCTTAAGCTTCTCGCTAAAGATACAACGGAAGGAATCTCCTGCCCCAAGGGTCAGCTGTTAGGGAAGAAGGTGAAAAAGGCACAATTGGAATCTTCCACTGTCCAGCCCCTGCCAGGTGTTTCTGCCCTAAGTCATTACAAACCCATAGGCTCATCCAGCTGTGTTGTCGGACTACTCTACCACGACCTTTTCAGAAGCCGGTGAGGGTCTGGCTGGCATGTCCAGAGAGGCTTTGCAGGTATCCAATTCAAACGTTCAGGGGAAACCACAGTTGATTTTTTTTTTTTTTTTTTTTTGAGCTTAGGGGAGTTCTTCAATCTTTACTTTGGAATAAGTTCCTACTACAGTTCTTGACTGCTGTCACAGGTCTGAGCCTTCTCAGTTTTTTTGGAGGGGAAGTTCCTTTAAAAAGAAAATAAAAAGCAATAAACATGTTTCTTTTGCTCCTAGGGCTCCACAAAGTGAGTGGCAGGCCTACACTCAGGGGCTACTTAACGCTTTAATGTCCTTAAAACCTCAAGGGATTTCGGTTCCTGCTGCTTGTTGGTCCTCTATTCCCTTTTAAAAGGCCTAGGGAACAGGATTATTCTGAGGAGTCAGATTCTGATAATGAATCCCTGACTTATTCTACTCAAATTCCTTTTCCTTTGGACTTTGGGTCAGATGTTCCTTTTGAGGAAGTGTCCTTTGGGGGACATACACTCTAGGATGATGGATTTTTTAAGTGAGATTGTGCTCAGGTCCCTGATATCCATAAGAGGTACTATGAGTTGCTGCAGTTGGAATTTCCTAAACTTGCAGCTATTCTTCCCGTTTTGGCTGCTTTGCTGGATGGTTCTCCTGATTCTGTTCCCTGCTCCCAAGAAGCCTGACAATTTTTTTAGGGTATCTGAAGAGTGTCCTGCTGCTGCCGACCCCTCTGTAGTGTCTGTGGCCTCTGATAAGCCATCTCAATTGCTTCCTTTGCCCAAGTTATTGCCTTCTGACAAGGACAGCAGAACTATGGAAGGGCTGGGGTAAGAAGATTTACACTTCTGCTACCCTAGCTTTTAGGGCTATTAATTATCAGACCCATATGTCTAGGTTTGTGTTGGCACTTCTTTCTCAGGCCTGTTAACTTGCTTCTGATTTTCCAGACTCTGCGGGTAAAACTTCCGTTCTTTCCTTGCTAGAGACTTCCTCTCAAGTTGTTCATCATTCTATTAAATGTAGTTATGATGCAGCAGATGTCTCTTCTAGGGATGCTGTTTTTGGTTCAGTAATGAAGAGGTATTCTTGGCTTAAGCTTCAACCTCTACCTGATGACATTAAAGCTAAGTGGATGGATGCTCCACTGGATTCTAAACTTTTGTTTGGGGAAGCTTCTGCTGGTTTGTTCAAGTCTCTTCAAGATAAGGGTAAGGCCTTACAGCAGCTTAAACATGTGTTGTTTCTCCTGTTCCTAAATTACAGAGAAATTACCCCACTAAGCCTACTTTTGTTCATAGGCAATCTTGTCCTTCTACTAAAGTTAGGAAGAGTGTCAAACAGGCTCCTCCTACTAAGGCTACACAATTTTCAGGGTCTCCAAAGCCTTCCTTTCCACACAAACCAGGGTGCTGTGTGACTATCCATCTCTTCCCAGCTACACTCCTCTCTCTTCCTGTTTGGCTTCAGATCACTCAGGATTCTTGGGTTCTGTCGATCACTCATCGGGGGTACTTCATGGTGTGGAAATCCTGTCCTCCTTTTATGGGCATTCTTCAGCCTCCTTGGGAACAACCTCCCTTTTTCCCAGAGGTTCTTCAAAATCTCTTGACTCGGGGTACTATTCAAGAGGTACCTGTATCCCAAAGGGGGAAGGGTTCTACTAGAGACTGTTTCTAGTAGTGTGGAAAAGAGGCCACTTGGAGACCTATTGTAGACCCCTCTCATCTAAACACTTTTCTAAATGTGCCTACATTTTGCATGTTGTCTCTTCAGTTTCTGTTTCTTCTCTCTCTCCCTCAGGCTTATATGGTGTCTCTGGATCTCAAGGATGCTTATCTCCATGTTCTGATCCATCCTCTTTTCAAGAAGTTTTTGCATTTCTCTGTTCTTCCTGGTATTTTCAGTTCTCTGCTTTGCCCTTCGCCTTTCTACTGCCCCACAGGTGTTCATCAAATGCCTTGCTCCCGTGATTGCTTTTTGCAGGCTTTGAGGGATCCAAATATTTCCTTACTTAGACAACCTGTTGATTCAGGCATCCTCTCCAGAGATCCTTTTGCAAAATCTTCATTTTGCCGTTTCCTTTCTTCAGAGCCTGGGGTTCACTATAAATTTCAAAAAGTCTTCTCTGACTTCTCAGGATCATATTTTTCTGGGTTGCAGGATTCTGACAGTGCCAATGCTTGCATCCCTGCCCCCTCCAAAGGCCTTAACTCTCATTTCTTTCTTTCACAGTCTTTGTCCACCGACTTCCATTACCGCCAGGGAGTTTCAGAGAAGCTCTGGGTTTCATGGCATCCACCATTCCAATGCTCTCTCTAGCCAAACTTCACATAAGAAAGTTTCTATGGTTTCTGAAGTCAGTGTGGCACCAACATGCACATCCTCTAGACTTTAATTCCTCTTCTTCCTTGTCTTAGACAGGAACTTCGCTGGTGGATTCTGCAACTGTCTCTGACTACAGGGATTCCTTTTCATCCTCCTCTTCCCTCTCAGGATTTGTTCACAGATGCATCAGACATCAGATGGGGACAACATTTGGCTCCCCGAATGTACAGGGGGTGTGATCACCTCGCCAGCAGAGGGAGCACATCAATATCAAAGAGATGAGGGCTCTTTTGCTGGCTGTTCAGGGCCTCTCAAGGTTTTTGCAGACAATACCACAGTTGATGCAGTATAACAACAAACAGGCAAGAACAAATCTTTTCTTTGCTGGTTGGCACTTCTGGTATGGGATCTTATCAACTATCAAGCGACTCTTCAAGCAGTTTATATCCCTTCCTTTCAAAACACTGTGGCAGACACTCTGAGCAGGTCGTTAACTCAGTCCCATGATGGATGCTTCACAGGGATGCGTTTCTGAACATTATGCACCAGTGGGGTACTCCTCAAGAGGATCTTTTTGCCTTCCCTCTTAACAGACAACTTCTATTTTGTGCCACAGCCCCAGGTCCTCTGCTATGAAAGCTGGACACCCTCTCATTTTCTTGGAAGGGGATGCTTCTTTATGCATTCTCTCCCTTTCCTCTCATTCTGAAAGTCCTACTCAGAATTCAACTGGATGCTCCCAAAATCTTGCTGGTGACTCCCTTTTGGTCACAACACCACTTGTTCCCTCTACTTCTGCATCTAGTCAAGGGCAATCATCACAAGTTACCTCACAGGGTAGATCTAATTACATAATACATGGAATCTCTCATCCATCCCCACCTGTCCACACTTCATCTGACACTGTTCCTCAGACACACCTGTTTTCAGGGGACATGCTGAAAAGTCTTGCAGGAGACCAGGAAACCTACTACTAGGAAATCATACTTATCCAAATGGAAGAGGTTTTCTATTTGGTGTCTCTCGCAGCCTGGACCCACTTGCTGTGGATGTTCCTTTGGTTCTCTCTTATTTGTGCAAGTTGTTCAATGCTGATTTGACCTATTCTTCTATTAAGGCCCACATATCAGCTATCTCTGCTTGTTTGCCTTTTCTTCCTCCTCTAAGCTTCTAGATTTGAGGTAAAAATTTCTTAAAGGCGTCCTTAATATTAGACTTCCCAAGAAGCCTGTTCCTCCTCCCTGGGATCTTAATTTTGCTTTGGAGAAGTTGAATCAGGCTCCTTTTAAGCCTGCTGCTTCAGCCTCCTTGTTTCATTGTTCCTGGAAGACTGTTCTTTTGCTAGCTCTTACATCTGCCAGATGGGTGCCCGAGTTGCAGGCCCTTATGGCTTGTTCTCCTTTTTTGATCTTTCATGAGGATAGTGTGTCCTTGCGCACTAACCCTTCTTTTATGCCTAAGGTGGTTAATGAGCTTTCACTTAACCAGTCTATTAATCTGCCTACACCCCCCCCTCCGCAAGATGGCAGTGACAGGGTGCTGCAAACTTTGGATGTGCATATGTAACTCAGGGTTTACTTGGATAAGACTAAGGCTATAAGAAAATCTGATTAGTTATTGGTTTCTTTTCATCCTAGATCTTTGGGGCTTGCTGTATCCAAGTAAACTTTTTCTTCTTGGATGTCTAAGGTTATTTCCTTTTGCTAAACTTTCCATGGTAAGAGCCTTCCTCTTCCTTCTTCAGTTAAGGCTCACTCTGCTAAAGCTGTGGCGTCTTCTGGTGCTTTTTTCAAGGACTGTATTCTTGAAGCAGCTACCTGTCCTTCTGTGCATAACTTTATCAAGGGCTACAAGTTAGATGGCATCTCTAGAGCTAGGGCTGGTTTTGCTAGTGCCATTCTTCATGGCTTTTAAGAAGAATCGTCTGCTCATGCCCCTTCCCCAGTTTCCTCTTGAGCTTTGGCACTCTCCCACATGGTAAAGAATACCGCAGCACCAAATGTAAGGACATAGTACAGTGGTGTAAAATCTTACTATAACGGTAGATGTCTTTGCCTTAACTGCTGCAGTATTCTCTCCCTCCCTCCATCATAATAATCTCTTGCCTTCCTGATGTAGAGATTACCTCTTGGGTTCCTTGTAGTGGTGTTCCTCTTGGGGCAATCAGTTCTGTTTATGGTAGGCCTGAATGTCACCTTTATGCCCTATGCTACAACACAAGGAGCATTTGGGTGATGTTCTGAGTACCTTTTAAATAAGCAACAAGTAGTCTTTGGTAGACTGGCCAGACATTTGGACTTCCGCAGCAGGGACTCCCATGTGGTAAAGAATACTGCAGCAGTGAAGGCAAGGACATTTACTGTTATAAGATTTTACACAACTTTATTTTCTTTTCATATGAAGTCTGGCCAAGGGAATAACAACAATCACAGGCCAAGAAATCTGGAATCATGAGAAATTCCATGACAGATGTCAGTCACTGGTTGGAAAAACTCAGGAAGATTTCTCTGCACTATTCAACTTTGTTCAGTGGAATTAAAACTCATCACTGTCAAGTATCCAGAAGAAAATCCCAGAGGAAAAAAAAAAACTATTCTGTGAGAAGGGATAAGATTTATATAAGTTCATTTGAAGCCCCAGACGAAACAGGAATTTGACCATGTCAGGTGAAACCTGATAACTGGAAAGAGTATGCAAAGACCAGACAACTTTCAAAAGATGGAAAGATGTGAAAGCCTTCAAGTCTGCAGTAAGCAATTAATGCCAGGCACTTTGTAAATATCTTTAGTATGGTAGATAAAACAAAGGGTAAGACAGAGAACTGATAATTGTAAGCCACATATAGAAAATATTAAGTAATGTCTGAATTATTTGCAAATTGGCATGTGATAAACATATTTTAAGTCTACCATTACAATGGAACTGAAGGAAGGAATGGGTGTAACAAGAATTGAAGGGAACACATTTTGAACTTTGGGACCATGACAAAGATTGAGAAAGAAGAGGTCTACAATAGGGGTCCAAGTTCCCGCTTTCTTTGGCACTAAAAAGATCCTTGAATAAAAACCTTTATCTGATGTGAGGGCACATGTTCTAGGAAACCGGGAGACATTTACACCAAAACTGAAGGAAATTGGGAAGTCTGGTTTACATGATGAGAAATCCCCTGGAAAGTGAGAAGGGACTCCCACTGCCATTGGTACCCCTTGCTGGATGATTCTCAGAACCCATACTTCAGAGATAATCTGATACCAGTAGGGAAGATGAAGCCCTAGCAGAGGAAAAAATTTAAAAGACTGGCACGATGAGAAGGGAGGGGAAGGCTGAAGGGACCATGTAGTCAATTTGATTTTCTGGACCCTCCTTTACTTTGAGCCTCTTTGCCATCGCTTTTTAAAATTATGTTTGCTAGAACTTTGCTAACACTGCTTATTCTGCTTCCTGAAAAGGGCTCTGAACTGGAAAGAATTTTTTTTACTGAGCTTAGAAAAGGAGGGTTGAAAAGTTTGAGTAACCCCTTGAATCAATGTCCCTCTTTCTTCCAATCTTTTTCAGACTGCAGCAGCAGAGGGGCCAAAAACAACTTCTTTGTCAAGGGAAGAAATTAAAATCAACTAAATTTTGAGAATGTAACCAAGCAAATATTCTCATACGTGATCCAGGAGAAGCATCAGCAGAATCATTTTTTTCAAACACCTTTATTGAGTTATCACTTGTGACATAGGTACATTTACATTCATATATAAGTAATCAAACTATTAACATAACAAACATTATACTTCACATATACTGCTATATATCATATAACCTAAGCAATATTAAATACATTATTCAATTCCTGCCTTTTTTTTAAACAAGAAACATCTTTATTAAACCATCATTTACTACACAGGCAATCATACATTTATATAAATGAAAATAGACCACACCAACACAATCCTAGTCTCAAGCATTTTATGTCACAAACCATACTGACACACTCCCACTTGCAAACATTATACATCACTTATAATCTACCAAATATTTCTCAAACATTACATAGCTCATTTAAGTGCTGCTGCCTTTTAGACCTAATTCCTCCCGTGTATGTATTGTTCCCACAATTCCCATTTTTTCCTATGCAGTTTGCTCCTACCCTTGTCTAAAGATCTAATTTCCAGTTGTTTTACCTATGTTACTATATTCGCTGCTTCCAGGATAGTTGGTTTAGATTTTGATTTCCATTTTCTAGTAATTGCTTTTTTGGCAGCCACCATTATTAGACACAGTAAGGCCTTATCATGTCTAGCCAATTCCAATTCTGTATCTTAGCTCAGAAAAATCATCTCCCTCATCAGACTAATCTGCCCACCCAGCATGTCCGACAGTGCATCCCGCAGGGAATACTTAAAGGACAACCACTCTCTCAGACTCAAAAAACATATTAATTTCATCATGGTTTGATGTTTCCTACATTTTAATAGCACTCAGACTATTTTGAGCTTTTTAGATATTTTTAGATGCAATTTCTGACTCTGACCACATGGGGTCTGGCATATTGAAAAAATTCAGACTGTTTACTCTGCCTCTAAGTATCCCAGAATGCATTATTTGTCTCCAAAAAATTGCATCAGATCTGCCAAGTTTTGCCTTAAGCTGCTGTCACTTCATTGACTTAACAGGCAGTCACTGCAGTCTTAAAATCCCCTACTTTTGGTTAAAATGTTATCCTTTTTCAATGACCACTTAAAACACAAGCAGTGCAAATGCTACAGAACAGAACTGAAAGGTGCATTTTCTAGCTCTTTCATCTTAGAAATGCTAAATTGCTTTCTTTTGTGAAGGCTGAAATCTAGCTCTTCAAGGAATCTCCCCTCCCACTTCACACCTACCTTCCCTAGCTGTCAAAGAGCCAAGGGTAATTTGACCCATTATCTGCATGTGATTGACAGATCATCACAGCAGGTGACCAGAGTAATGTACTGTTTGCTTGTCAGCCTTTTCCTCCTTACAGTGGGAGACTTTTTTTGTTGCACTACTCCTGTCAAATTTAAAACCAAGCTACATAGCACTGGCAATAATCCCTGCTTTGCAAAGCAATCTGCCACTTATTTTCCCTTCCTGTTTAAATAGCTAACAAATGATGCACTATAAACTTGAAATATTTTAGACTTGCATGACAGCACCCACATGCTTTTTTGAGTCAATATTTAAAAAAAAATATGGTAGTGCATACACACATGCAGAAACACACACTGCTTTACTTCTACAATGATTTAGATTTTATTTTTACATTTTATAGCAGTGTACTAACCAAACAGAGAAATCTGGTTCAAAAGCAAGGATAAATTGATCCTGAAATACCTATGAACCTCAGCGCAAGAAATTAGGACAAAGCCATACATAGAAGTGGGACAAAGGCACAAACGGAAAAGCGCAGTCCGGGTCTGAACTGTCTGCAAACAGCTACAGTTAACTTTGAGTATGTGTCTACCTGTTTGAGCCAATATTAATTTTCCCCTGGAGAGCACTCTGCTTTGGCTTGTAAGCAGCCCCCACCACACACACACACACACACACACACACACACACACACACACACACACACACATTCCACTTTCTCTTATTCCCTTCTGTTAGCAAATAGTATCCGCCATAACTCATCAATACTGTGTGTTTGTAAATTTAAACTATGACCACAGTAGCCTACTGATACAAGGTTATCCTGTTTTTCCACCTGAGAAATTAAGAAATGACTTGGTTTCAGAGCAGTCCTTGGTCAATTGTGATTGTTTCTTAACACATACTTGCCTTTGCTTTGTAATTGTTTCCAGCCCCTCATACGAGCAACTAACAGGGTCTCTACCCGCTTTGCTCCCCACCCTGCCCCCTATTCCTCCCGCCCCCGGTGGTCCCACCTTTATTGCACTCAAAACGCTCCCATCTTGCCAATAGCCATCCACAGCTAACTCAACACTACCTCCTCCATCTTCCCACTACTATCACACCTCCTCAACTAACATGTACCAGCATACCTTACCTATGCTCACTGCATGCACTCTCCTTGCATATCTTACATCCTACTAAAGCTCCATCATTCCCCCACTCAACCACTACCACTGTACTACTACTCACACCACCACTCATGTCTCACCCAGACTCAACTCCCCTCCCACCAGCTCAAGAACCATCCCTATGCACCCCCCACATATTCTACCAACTATATTACTCAAACATAAAGCAGCCCTACAACTTAACATAGTAACCCTCCCACCATACCTAGTACCCACAGAGCACAATCATAAAGTTTCCCTTATAAACAAACACATTCAAAAACTGAGAAACTAATAATCTCATGCATATCAAAACTAGCCCTAAGTGGAGACATCCACCCCAACCAATTACTGCCCCATAGCTATTCTCTCTCCACTCTCCAAAATACTAGAGAGACGCATACACTCTCCGGTCTCAGACTACCTCATTACTAACAACATCCTTTCCTGTACTCAGCATGGTTTCTGACCAAACCATAGCACCACCACTGCCTTACTCTCCTTTACTAACACTATCCTTCAGCATAAAAACAATGGCTATCTCTCCTCTGCTACTTTCCTAGACCTATCTAAAGCAATTGACATGGTCCCACACAAACAACTTATCTCTGTCCTCAATAACCTATCCTTCTCACAATCAGTCACCAACTGGTTTCAGATTTACCTGTCTGACCGCCAACAATCCGTTGTATGGCAGAATGACATCTCCCCAACTACCTGTCTCCATAGGGGTTTCCCAAGGATCCATCCTTGGACCCCTACTCTTCTCTGTTTACACCAATAATCTAGCCTCTGCCACCAAACATGGCACACTCATACAATATGCAGATGACTCAACCATCATCTGCTTAGCCCAGTCCCTACCGAAACTGCAAAAAGTCACACAGGAAGCCTTTTCCTCTGTTGAAACATGGTTATCCGATGCCCAATTAATACTCAACCCAAACAGAACTAAACTACTCATCTTCCAACCCACCAAACATACTCAAAACAACTCTCACTTTAACATCACAGCAAAAGACAACACCACTATATACCCAACTGAACACACCAAATTGCTAGGAGTGGAAACAGAAAATAAACTAATATTTTAATATTTGACATTCACATATCCATGACCATAAAAAAAAGTCCACAAAAAACTAGGAGCATTATACAGAAAAGAGCAATTTCTCACCAAAGCAGCAAAGATTTCAATAGCAAATTCCCACCTTATCTCCACCCTACTTTATGCCTCTCCAATATATACCAACCTAAGGCAATGTGGTCCAAACAAGCTAGAGACCTGCTACAACAAAAATCGCCAAATTCGCCACAGGGGCATCCTACCGTAGTCACCACTGTCTCTCACTTGCTGAACTGGGCTGGCTTGAACTCCCTCACCTGCTTCAGTGGTATAAACTCTCACTCACCCACAAACTAGTAAACCATCCACTAAATGTCCCATCCCTCCAGAATCTACTCCAACCCTAATCGCACCACCAGACCACTAAGATCCAGCAACAAGAATCACTTGCAGATCACTAAAGCCAATAACTCTGCTGGTGAAGCACTATTCTCTTGCGCCATAGCCAAATTATGGAACTCACTCCCACCCACAATTACCTCCGTACCATCATGCACCCACTTCAAAACTTTATTAAAAGCGCAACTAAAAACATGCTGGCTATGCCCTTGCAACTCCCAGTCTAATATCATCCACCCCATCCAACCACTACCTTTCTTTCCACTCCACTAACTACCTTGATTATAGCAAGCTCAGATGCTCATAAGCCTAGTACTTATTATACAGCAATAACTTCTCATTGTAACATTTGTTAATGTCTGTTATGTACTTCACAGATAAAGATTCTATTTGTCTATTGATGTACTATGTTCTTCATCTGTAAATATGTTGTAAGTAAGTGCTATGTTAAATTGTTAATCATTATAATCCAATGTAACTACTGTCTATTTTACTGTGGAGCTTTTCTCCCCGGGCCTACGCTGAAAATAGACCTACGTCCAGTCTGACACTCCCGGTCAACAAATATAAATAAATAAATAAATAAATAAATAGAAGTAGGATTATTGCTCCTATCAAATTAGGAAAGATTATGAAATAGTAGGTCATGCATTAGTATGAATTTTCAAAAGGGTATGAAATCTGAAACTTAAATGTCTGTCATTGATTTCATTCTTCAGTCTCTAATGATTTGGCAGCAATTGTCCCAAAAAAAAAAAAAAAAAATTTGATTCAAAAGATAATAGCCACACAATACAGCTGGTAACCTGTCAAAGAAGGGGCTCCTTTTAATATTAGTACTACTAACTTGAGCATCTGACAAAATAAAAAAAAAAACATGCATTTATGAAATGAAAGTTATCCCTAACTGGATTATTACAGTTAATGATAAACCCTCCATGTTTTCTTCCAAAATAGCAATTTCTGGGGAGGGATTATTAGGGGAAGAGCAATATTTTGAGCCAAGTTCAGGGACAGTTGAGAGGTTGGGATATGCCTAATTCTAAAAAAGCTATTTATTTGCATGTACCTAGCAACCTGTTAATGCAGGAAATCTGGACAAGGCAAAATATATGTGGGGGGACATCAAAACAGTACAAAAAAATTGATCTTGTATAAACTGAGAGAGCTGATCGAATAACAGGTCTTGCTTTAGCATGCATTTTTCTGAAGGTTATGAAGGCAGAAACTCAGTGTCTCATTTAGTGACTTTATTCCGAAAGAGTTTGACTGAAAACCACAAAAATTGAGACTAACAATCCAAAAATAAGAAGCCTTGCTTGCAGTCACACACACTCTTGCCCCCTTGCTTGCAGTCACACACACACACACTCTGACCCCTTTACTTGCAGTCACACACACACACTCTTGCCCCCTTGCTTGCAGTCACACACACGCACTCTTGCCCCCTTGCTTGTAGTCACACACGCACTCTTGCCCCCTTGCTTGCAGTCCCCCACACACACTCTTGTCCCCTTGCTTGCAGTCACACACTCTTGCCCCCTTGCTTGCAGTCACACACACACACACACACACTATTGCCCCCTTGCTTGCAGTCACACACACATGCACACTATTGCCCCCTTGCTTGCAGTCACACACACACGCACACACTTGCCCCCTTGCAGACACACACACACACACACACACACACACACTTGCCCCCTTGCGGACACACACACACACACACACACACACACACACTTCGACCTTGCTTGCAGTCAGAATCTGGACATTGCAACAGCACTGAAACAGACATTCAAAGATAACACATGTAGCCAGTGGCAGTCTAAGTTTCACTTTCAGTTAGTGATATTTTAAAATTCTCAGACCCTTTGCACACGAGAAATGCACATGTTGTTGAATACACCTTCCTGATTGTATATAATTATATTCCTTGTACAATGCAGTCCAGTTTTAGTGGGTGTTTTATATTTACTGTTTCAAACATTTTTCCTGAAAACAGTGCAACAAAATGCATGCACCAATAATGACAATACTGCCCAATTCTGAATATTTCCATCACAAGTGTAGTCAGACTTCTACAGTCCACCAGTATCAGTACATACACACAATTTCTGAAGCAGTAAACGCCCTGTAAATAATTCCACATTAAAGCGATCTGTAACTAATGAAGCGGTTGCTGCTAGCCAAAAATTAGATGTCATGTCATCAACAAATAATGTCATAGTTGCCCTTTTTGAATATTTTACTTATCTTACACAAGAACAATAAGCTGGTAATACTGCAGTAGGGAATGGATGACAATCTTCTTCACCAGAAAGGAGTGCATCATCCACCCCATTTGCAATGCAGTACAGTTTCACAAATGCATCTATGTGAGTAGAAACCACAGCCTTCTGCATCAAAAGCAAACAACCTGTTGTGATATTAGCAAAGCAAGCAGACATAAGCAGCACTAATAATTGTTGCAGCCCTGCATCTCTCAGCTCCCTGTAAAATCTACTCAATCAGTTGTATATATGAACTTCACAGCGCAAGAAATCTTGAAAGAGGCAAAATTTCCCCCTTGCTTGCAGTCACACACACACACACACACACACACACACACTTGGCCCTTGCTTGCAGTCTCACACACATTTGCCCCCTTGTTTGCAGTCTCACACACTTGCCCCCTTGCTTGCGGTCTCACACACACACTTGCCCCCTTGCTTGCAGTCTCACACACACTTGCCCCCTTGCTTGCAGTCTCACACACACACTTGCCCCCTTGCTTGCAGTCTCACACACACACTTGCCCCCTTGCTTGCAGTCTCACACACACACAATTGCCCCCTTGCTTGCAGTCTCACACACACACTTGGCCCTTGCTTGCAGTCTCACACACACACAATTGCCCCCTTGCTTGCAGTCTCACACACACACAATTGCCCCCTTGCTTGCAGTCTCACACACACACAATTGCCCCCTTGCTTGCGGTCAAACACACACACACACAATTGCCCCCTTGCTTGCGGTCAAACACACACACACAATTGCCCCCTTGCTTGCGGTCAAACACACAATTGCCCCCTTGATTGCGGTGTCACACACACAATTGCCCCCTTGATTGCAGTGTCACACACACACTTGCCCCCTTGCTTTTAGGTCACATACGCACACGCACTTGCCGCTTGCTTGCATTCACACACACACACACACACACACACACACACACACACACACACTTGCCCCTTGCTGTATCCTATGGACATTAGAAGGCCTCCAGCTGAAGGCACTACATATGTTACCTGTATTTTTTAGCAAGTTCCTCCTCCTATTTTATTTCTTCTCACTCAGAGCCCCTACCATGATAGTGCTATCTCTGGCTACAAAAAAAATGGTTGCAAGGCATGTACTTCACTACCAGAAAACTGAGATCAGAAAAGCTTACCAGCCTTAGAGATTTTATCAGACTTTGCTTCTCAGTGGCTTGTGTGCTATACTCACTCACAAAATGTTATATTAACAGGCAGAATATCACTTTGCAGACTAAAGAAATAGTATTTTGTCTACCAAACTTTATAACAAAGTCAAAAAATATATGCCATGCTGATTCCATTATTTCAATAGGAATTGGCAGCAACTCTCACTCAAGGCATGCTGCTTAGCAGCTTTACAATGACTAAGCTGCTGTGCTTGTACAAGCAGCAAAATTCCTCATTTCCTTTCCCATCTATCTTCTATTTCTCTCTTATTTCCCTTACGTTTTTCATTAATTTAAAAACAAAACAACACTCAGGCTCAAAGAATATGATAGCAACCGTGACATTAATCTTACAAGAACCTGCGCTCTATGTGTAACTGAGCATTGTGAACTGTCTGAGGCTACTTCTAAACTATGGACACATACTGATGGACAAAATGTTGAACCTCTATATTGCCTACATCACTGTATATTTACCTGCTATAATAATCTTACATGGGAACCCAGAAATGCACTTAGCTTAGTTGCATGAAACAAGTATAGCTGCAGAAACCACCCCTGGACTACTACCACTCTCTTGCTGACTATTCATAAGTATGTTTACAGGCTGCAGAATTACTCATTAAATAAGTTTTATGCCTAATGGCTCCAGCGTCCACATTAAAATAATTTCATTACCCAGCTAACGGGGAAAAAAAAAAGGTATTATTCAGCTGTGGCAAAGTTTCAAGCAGGTAGCAGGTTTGATGGCACACACACTAAAACGGAGCAAGCACAGTAGCATAACAAATAAAACGGAGCAAGCCCAGCAGCATAACCAATAAAACGGATTACTAATATTAAAAAAAAAAATAAAAAACATGACAAGACCGAAACGCAAAGCTCAACAACAGAAACAAACAGCTGAAAACATTACAAAACATCTGCAGCATGCAATCACGAAATACAAGGCATCAACAAACTAAAGAAAACCAAATACAGCTACAAATACAGCAAGGTTTTTAAAAAAAACACACCAGCAACCACAATCGCTAAGCACAAGGCATCAACTAAAGAAAACCAAATATAGCTACAAATACAGCATAGTTTTTAAAAAACACCAGCAAGCAACTAAAAACACTAGACAGTAATACAATTACTACAAGCAGCAATACACTTACTTCAGAAGGAAACCCAAAGGCAGCAAGCACAGAAACACAGGCAGACTCAAGAATACAAAAGACGCCAGCATTAAACATAACCAGGGAAATATAAACCCTGGATCAAAACGAAAATAAGTAGGCTAAGCTAAAAATGCAGCTGCGAAAGGGAAGCACGTGGCACCCTTACAAACAGAAAAGATTAACTCCACTAATGTGCAATTAAAACTTGGGAGGACACAATATAAGGGCTAGGGAGGCATAGAAACAGGGACAGATTACATTTAGGATACACTATTAAGAAGTAATAAGTAATAAGACTTACCTTACTTATGAAGTAGCAAAACGCTGGTGAAGAAGAAGTGCTTCACATGAATAGAGTCGACCAGATTTGCTAACACAGAAAAGGAGTTCCACACAGCACCTAGTCCATTTATTAGGTTAACAGTGGGCTGGGAAAGGCAGTGTTGACATCACAATGTGGGAGGATCACAGGGATTCTGTACAGCATGCAAATAAGGCAGTGTTTACGTCACTTTGGGGGAGGAAACCTCCCAGGATCTTCAGCAAGAGCTATGGCAGATGTGACATCATTATTTAAGAGACGACTAGACAGTTTTCATCTTGGTTTTAAAACTGAAAGTCAAACAGTACGGAAAAGTATGAAGCCTAAGCAGTAAAAGAGAATAGTGGATTTTTTTTAAAGCTGCGGTTATGTTTTTTTGAGGCTGTATCACATAACAGGATTTTAGAGACACATCAGGTACAGATATTTTATTTGATATCCCGTTGTTTTCCTTTAAAGTATGCCAACTCACTGCACTCCCAAGAAATACATTCTCGATTATCTGCATCTTCCTCTTCACACCTCCAACATTTACTGTCTGCCTGAGGAAAAATTCTCTGGAATCTACTTGGGGTATAAAAATATCTATGTAAACATTTCCAGGCAAAAATCCTAAATCTTCGAGATTTTGTTGCATATGTAGGAGACAAACGTATATCCTCTCATTGTTTCTTTGTGAATTGCTTATCCAATCCTTTCTATTCTCCTCTGATTCTTATAGTTATGAAATATTTTATATGCTCTACTAATTATTCCTTTTCTAATGGCAGCTTCTGTGCTAGAATCTATTAAAACCTCTACTAGTGCTGGCCTTTCGTTTAGGACCCCCCCCCCCATTTCTTTCTCTTTGCCTATACTCTGATATCAATCCCTGACAGGGAAGGCACTCTCTAACCTGCAGTCCAAATAAAATATTTACGTCTTCCCTTTCTATCATTTTTTCCCCTCTAGTTATTTGCTCCCACTACCTTGGTTCCTTTGCCAATTTCCAGTTTTCTCTAATAAATACCGGCTCCCTCTTGCCTACTGTCTGTATCCCTAATTGCACTCATCCCTATGGGCAGAACCTCGTTTTTCCATTCCAGTACGGATTTAGTTCTTTGAATACTTTCTGCTACTTTACATTTACGGATATAATATTCTGCATGATCATTGTTATTCTCTATAAAGGCCTGCATCCAAAATCCCAGTCCGTCCTTGTTTTTTGAGCTTCCCCAGTGTTTCATCATCATCCCTTTCCACTTTGAATTATATTTTTCTGCTTGTGCTATGTATAGGAGTCTTAACTGTGTAGCTCTGAAATACCCCTTCAAATTGGGTAATCCCAATCCACCCTGTTCTACCGGAAGAAATCAGCTTATCCCACTTGACTCTTGCTATCTTCCCTTCCCAGATAAAGTCCTTCAGCTGTTTATTAACTGCGACCCACAACTTCTCCTCTAGTTGATAAAAAATATGTCTGACCTGTGTATGACAAAAGGGGCTAAAATATTTTAACTGTTTGTATCTTACTATCCATATCCATATAACAAAGCTTCTATTTTCTCATTTTTTTGTATTATCTTTTGTTTAGTCTCTTCCCACATATCCTTAGCTGCCACACTAGAATCATTTTTAATCCAAACTCCTAAATATTTCATCATATCCCCATAAATATGGGTACTCCTGAACCTGTTCATATGTGGGTACATAATTTACCGCTATTGCCTTTGTTTTAGCTTAATTAATTTTGTATCCTGAAAAGATCTGAAACACTCTCAAAATGTTCCACAACACTGCAGTGTCTTCAGTTTTTGTCAGGTACAAAATAATATCTGCAAATAAAGCCAGCTTTTCTATCCTTGAATTTCTGAGTCCCTTATTTTCTTTGCCAATGGCTCTAAATATAATGCAAATAATAAAGGGGAAAGAGGACACCCCCTGGCTGGTTCCTCTGCTCAGGCAAAAATTATCAAAGGACCCACCCACTTTAATTTTTGCCCTGACCCCTCATATATTCTCCTAATCAACCTTATAATTTTTTCAGGAAATGCAAATGCTTCCATTGCCCTGCTCAAAGTCCCAGTCTACTCTGTCAAATGCTTCTTCTGCATAAAGACCCACCAATAACAATGGTATTTTCTTGCATTCTGCTTCCCTCTGGGTCATCAATGCTCTATTAATAGTCAAATGTTTGCCTCCCCTCAACAAAACCATACTGCTCCATATCATCAGTTTTGGCATTACTTTTGCCATTCTTTTAGCCATTATAGACACAAACACTTTATAATCATGGTTTAGCACTGAAATGGGCCTGTATGAAGCTGGATCTGATGGATCCTTACCCTCTTTAGGTATTACAGCTACCACAGCTTTCTTTCGGGACAGTGGTACTTATCTCTTAAGGTACTTTTAAACAAAACCTTCCAGATCTTTGAGTTTTTTTCCACCTAGCTTCCAAACTTCCACAGGAATACTATCTATTACTGGGAACTTTCCTGTAGATTGGATATATGTTACAAGTTTTCTCTCATCTCCTCCAATCCTGTTAGTAATTGAGCCTCATCTACCTCTAATCTTGGCACGTTTCATTCTTCCATAAACATTTCCATTTGTATCTTTTCTTGATTTTGTATTTCTCTGCTTTACAGAGACTCAATGAATTTATGAAATATTTCTAATACCTCTACATGGTCTCTTGTTACCTTCTTTGTTATAGGCTCCCTAAGTTTGGAGACAGCCCTTTCTGTTGCATGAGTCGTTATGCTGAAGTTTTTGTACTCTATTGTTATCAAGAAACAGTTGCTTAACAGCAATCTTTCTAAGCGTGTGCATATTATCAAGATAATCCATTATTTTATTTTCTGTCTAGCATTCTGCAGTTGATCCTATTCTTGTTCTGTGAGATTCCCCCTTTTCTGCAATACTGTAACATTTGTCAGTCCCGCTAAATCATTCTTGTTACTTCTTAACCATAGCCCCCTTTCTTTTATTTCAACCCTATTTTTAAACTCCACCTTAATTTTATCCTACTCACTAGCTATATTTTCAGAAGAAATTTCTGTCCTCTCTAACAGCTCCTGAATAATCTCCACTAACCATTCCTTAAATTCCTCTCTTTTCAACAGACAGGTGGAAAAGCCAATGACTCATTTTTTTCATTACCCCATGTTTTTATTTTAGCTATTACTGGCACAAGATCTAAAATAGTTATTGGGTGAGTGGGTGGGTATCAAGACCTTCAATTAAATGCATGTGTTTCTGTGAAACGTAAATTCTGTCTAGCCTAGCTCAGTTTATATATCTTGGGGAATAATATGCAACTTCACTCCAAACTCCTATTACTGAGTTCAAATCTTCCATGCCAAATATTTTCATAAATTACTTCAAAAATCTACCCTTATATTTGCCCTTCCTTCTGGGCCCCCCAGACACATCTTCACTGCTGCAACTCAAATTCCAGTCCCCACCAACAAGTAATATTCAGTATCAGCAGAATCATAAGATCACTTTAAAGAGTATTTGGTTATCTGAGAAGCAGACATACTTAAAGAATTTAATGAAGTTTTAACCTATGAAGGAAAGTTAACATTCTCAGGTTTTCAAAAGAAGCAAGTGAACATTTTAAATTGTGAGCTTGGAAATTCAGAATTCCGAAAGCTAATAGCAGCAGAAGAATAAACTTTCTTCCCAAATATATCCAAATCTTTCTCATTCTTGTCTTAGGGGATGGAACTAGTATTCACAGTATATTTGGTAGAAGATGTTTTTTTTAAGGAAATAACCAGAGGAGCTGATATGAAATTACAAAACAGGTATATGTCTGAGGTACTTTAAACAACCTATCAAACTTTTTAGAAGCAGGAGGTTGACTATCAGGCACACTGTAAGCTGTTAATAAAACATCCTCTAAAGCTGAAAAAATAGATGGGGCAGCTGCAGGATGAGAAAAATCCAGCTATAACAATTATAATACTTTTGTTGTGAGATAAGAATTTCATTTGTTCCCAGTGAAATAAATACAAATGTTATGTACTTACCATAATGGATACATCTGTTATCTGCTTCCTTCCTTAACAGATGGGCCTTCGTTTCTAGCATTGGATGTGTCTTCAGCCACTCAAGACTTTGGGTCTCAAGCTCAGGCAACAACCGAATAACAGTAACAATAATAATGTAAAAAAAGATTATCCAAAGGTAATATGAAGGATCATATGCTGATCTGGTGCTAAAAAGTGTACTTGAAGGGCCTTCAGAATAGGTCAGGATGAAGGAACAATGAATTCAATAATCAGGAAGGGGGATAGGTGGGAGGGGAGTTGAGGAAGGATGGAAACAGATGACAACAGATCTATCATTATGTACTGAACATTACTTTTATGTCTAACGTCTCCTCCATTCATGCCTCAGTAGATGAGACAGTCTCTCCAGTTAATATAATGCTTGGGTGCTTCATGGAGCTGAAACAAAAGCTGCCCTATCTCATGAGAGTAAATTCAGTTTATAATGGGATATGAAGGAACTGGTGGCTGTACAAATGTCAGCAATAGATGCTCTGGTAAAGAAAGTAGTTGAGGTTGCCACAGATCTAGTAGAGTGAGCTTTGATGCGTTTAGGTAAGGCTAAGCCTTTTTTTTTTTAAATACATGTGTAATGTATGCAGGGCAACCATCTTGCTAATGTGACTTTAGAAACTCCATGACCCCAGTTTATTTTCTGAGGAGGACAAAAAGCTGATGAGACTTTCTGAATGCTTTTGTGTAGTTCATGAGAAAATGAAGTTATGAATGTTGAACAAATGCTGCATGTGCTTTCCTTTACTGAAAAATCTCAGGAAAAAAACTGGAGTACTGATGTTCTGAATTAAAGTGGTTTCGATAGCTATCTTAGGTAAAAATGAAGGACTGATTCAGAGGGAAACAGTGTCTTTATGAAAAATGATGTACGGAGTTTACAAGAAAGAACCTGGAGTTCTGACACCCTCCTAGCAAAAGCAAATGCTACCACAAAAACAGTTTTTCATGTTAAGAACTGGAAATCCAACTTTGCTGCAGGTCTGAACAGTGGTCTTAATTAGGGCTTGAAATAGTAATGTCCCAAGGAGGGGCAATTGTATTTAAGAGAAGGTCTGAAAAGGAAAAAAATCCCCCTTAAAAAAGATTTAGATAACCTGAGAGGTGCAACTGGGGACTGATTCTCTTCATTGTGAAAGCCAGAAATAGCTGACAAGAGAACTTTCATAGTAGAGCAGCTGGCTCTGTGAAAAAGTTAGGATAGAAAGTCTAAGACTGCTGAAAGGAGCACTGAGAAAGGGTCCAAATTCCTTTGAGTAGCCCACATAAAGAACCATGTTGATTTTGTAAATCTTCCTAGTAGACTGTCTCTGGGATGAAGTGAACATGTGAATCACTTGGGAGAAAAGCCTGGACTGACTAGCCATCACTGGAAATTGAGAAACCAAGTGGTTAATGTGAGGGCTCAAATGTCTGGGAGAATCAGGCTGGATGGGTGAGAAATGAAATACTGGCTGAGATCTAGCACTCATGCAGGGGTTTCAGAGGAGGCCACAAGTAGGGGAACCATACTTGTTAAGGCCAAAAGGGGTCAATGAAGATCTTTGTGACCTTCCTCTCTCATGCTTTCTAAGAAAGTTTAGTATGAGAGGGGTCACAGGAAAGGCATAAAGGAGACCATCATGGTCAAGTGTGGATCAGAGTGCCCATGGATGACTCCCCCTCTGGGGGGGATCACATCAAAGAACCTGCTGGATTTGGTGTTGTGGGGAGAAGCAAAAAGATTACAGCACAGTTTGCCCCAGAGGCAGAAAATCTGTTCCATCACTTTTTGATTGAGGGATCACTTCTGAGGTAGAACAGATCTGCTCAAACTGTTCTCTAGAACACTGGATTTCACAAGAATGTGTGTTGCTAAAAGAAAGTGACTGAAGATCATCACCCATTGCAAAACCCACATAGCTACATGGCATAATGGATAAGAATGGGACGCACCACCTGCTTGTTGATGTACCAGACTACCGAGATGGTTTCAGTTTAGACAGATATCAGTCCTTGAGTAAGGAAGTCTTGGAAGGTCTGCAAGGCTAGGAGAACTGCCTTCATCTCTAGTGCCTCTCCCACTCCAAATGGGTGAGTGTCCATGGCCACAGTGACTTTGGGGTGAGGAAAGACAACTGAGTGACCCTGCATTACCATAGAAGATTTGAGCTACCAGCGAATGTGAATTATGCAAATGTTTATCAGACATACTTGGAAAGACATTGGTTGATGCCTGATGGACCACAGCAGTGCTAGGGTCCACTGGAGTGCTCTCATGTGATACATGGTGAGAGGAACCAAGATGATGGATGCAGCCTTTGAACCCAGCAAATGAAGAAACATTCTCTCCATTGGCATTTGGGAGAAAGAACAACTTAAACATGATTGCAAAGAGTGGAACTGCTCTGTGGAAGTTTCACTGTCTGATGAATGGTGTGCAAGTGTGCTTCTATGAACTCTATCACTTGTACAGGATGGAATATGGACTTGTCCAGGATTACTGTGATGCCCAGCACTGAGCAAGGAGACTCTTGTTTGGATGAATAGATTTCTGGTAGGGGTGGAAATAAGCCGGTCATCCAGACTTGGGAATACCCAGAACCCTTGCAGTCTGAGGTACGCTGCTACCACTGCCATGAATTTGGCGAACAACTGGGTGGGTGGGGGGGCATTGTAAGGCCAAAGGGCAGGAATCTGAATTGGTAGTAAATGGCTCCCAGACAAAAGTGGAAAAACCTTCTGGACTGCCTGTCTATCTTGATGTGTATTTAGTATCCTGTAAGTCTATGGAGCACATCCAATCATTCAATCGCATTAGTGAGAGAATGGACTGAGGTGTGGCCATCTAGAACTTTGACTGCTTGACATATTGGTTGAGGTGACTGAGGTCCAAAATTGGCCTAAGACCCCAGTCTTTTTTGGCACTAAAAAGAATATTAAGTTCCACATCATAACTGGTCTGTTGGGATCTCTTGGATGACTTGCTTCTGTATTTGAGTGCTGCTGGTCTTTGACAGAGTGGAACATTTGGTAACTTCTTTGAATTTGCGTGTGACAGAAAGAGAATGCAACAGTCTTTGGTTATTATTCTGTGCACCCATCTGCCACTGTTGATGGGGATCCACACTTTGGGATGCAAGGATAAGTGCACAGACAACTGCCTTTAGAGAATGGTAGATGGGCAATCCTTTAGGAGCACTGATAAGGCCTCTCGGTGAAAAGACCTTAAAGACTTTGTTTTGCGGTCCACCTCTGCCTAGTGGGCAATGTCCACTGTTAGAACTTTGACCTCTGCCTCAGGAAGTCTCTGCAGTAGCTTCAGGAGAGCACACATGGGATTTCCAGAACCATAGTGCTGTACCCAGTTTCTGGTTCCTAGAAAAAGACCTCTTTGGGAGGGATAGAGAAACGTATTGCCAAGATAGAAATGGCCTTTACAGTTCACTTCTGGTCACGGTTTCTTTCACTCTAGGCTCAATGATTGTTCAGCCATCAAATGGGGCACTAATAAAGTTCATCTTGAACTGCTCCGTAAAGTCACACAAGCACATCCTGGCATGTCATCTCAAAGTACTACCTGTGCTTGAAGATCAGATGCATTGAGACACTGGACAGTGACTGTAGGGTGCCTAATTGAGAATCCAATGTTTTCTTGTGCAGACACAGACCCAGAGAGGGACTTGGAGATTTCTTTAGACAAATCCCTCTGAAATCTTGTGATGCATGCAAGGTGCATGCAAATTGAGCACTCTCAGAGCAAAGGTAGCTGAAATGCAGGTCCACTTTCAGAATCTGTCCAGCACCTTTGACTCCCGATTAGGGGATGGGCAGAAGAGCTTTCCTCTGTGAGCTCTTTTTTGGTGGCCACAGCCACTACAATGGAATCTATGGAACACCCCTTGATACAATGATACTGATCTGTCATGGAGACCGATTGTTTGATTTACGGAAACTGGTTCAGCCACATCTGGCTCCTTCCATGCCTGCTTAGAGATGAAATAGAAAAAGAAACAACAATGAAAAAGAAACTTCCTTATAATGCTAACCCAAGCCTGAGCAGGGAGATCTGCTTCTGTTTCAAAGGAGTGGCAAATAAGATCTGAGAAAATGTCTGGCTTTGCAAGGGGTTATGACTAAGTGGAGGAGTCTGAGCTTGGGACTGAAAGTCTTGAATGGCCAAAGATGGATCTGAGGTCAGATCTGAAGACCTAGCCATTGATGGATGGAAGACACAATCTTATCTTTCATTTTACTTATAGCATCAGAATAAGATATTTCCTTTGGAGGGAAATCTGAAGAAACACTTTCATCAGAATGTTTAGCATGAGGAGAATTCACTGAAGAAACACCCCACCCACCCCGATTCCTTGCTTTTCTGCTTGAGAATCATGTCAAAATGTGAGGAAAATCTTTTCTTTTCCTGTTTGAAGTCAGTGAAGAAACAGGATTTAAAACATTTAAAGCAGAAAATAATCCCTTAACAAATTCTGTCAAATCAACCCGGTCGATGATTAAAGAAACAGAACAGATATTTTTGACTTTTTGTTTTCTTTTTTGAATCCCCCTGAAAAAAGTCCAACCTGTGATAGGGGCTCTAGCCTGAGAATCTGGTACCTTAGTCCAGGTATGCAAAACATCTTCACCCGGCTTCACCACCACCAAGAACAAAACTGGTTATTCTCTCTTGCTCGATGTGGACAACGCTACAGCTGCAGAGTATGTCTCTCTCTCTCTCTCAGTCCCTAGTTGTTTCTCAAGGAGCAACACCAGATTGACTGAGAGGAATTGATGAGTGGTCCATAAAATCAGATCTGGCCAGAGAAGAGTCCTCTACTGATTGTCTGAGGCAGAAAAGGAACCAGTGTGACACCTGAAGACTCTGTAGAAATCTTCTGGGGGACAGAAGAAAGAAAAGCCTCAGAGATGGATGAATGCTTCATGTTTAAGCCAATAAGAAAGACTGAAGGTGGGTAAGCAAAGCCTGGAAAAGTCAGTAAACCTCTTGACAGAATGTTAAGGATTTGTGATAAAACACTTTCAGTGACAGTCCACAAAAAGAATTCTACATGTAGAAAAAATAAAGTAAAATATCTTTTTTTACAATTTTTTCAAGTATCCCCCAAGTAAAAAAAAAAAACAAAACAAAACAAAACAAAAAAAACTCTTTACTAGGCATGATAAGCCAGTACAAAAACATTTCCTGGCATAAAATAAACTTTTTTACAGAAATACAATCTGCTCAAAAAATGTAGTGGTGGAAAGTTTTCCCCAGAAGGGTACTTACCTGCCCAGCCTTGAAGTATCGCTAGCTGACTGCCAGTTCTGCAAACCTGGAGAGGGAGCACACTTTAGTGGCAAAGAAGTTCTGAACCTTTTGGCATCCAAACTGTTGCTTTTAAGTGGCTCTCATCGACAGTCATAGCGGTCAAGGTACATTACAGCTTTGAAAGCTGGCCAATGGTCTAATCCTTGGCAGGATATAACCCAGACAGTTTAGGCTACTGCAACACTGAGCTAGAGTTACCCCAATTCTCATTCAAAACCCATACATGAAAATGAACAACTCTGTTAATTTAATCAGATCACTTCTGATATTGGGTATCTTTCACCTTACAAAGTATGGCACGTCATGCATCAAGGCAAACAGTTACCCATTCTGTAGTACACAACTCCCTCTATGAAATCATTTACCTTGTGTTATAACATGCAGGCATTGTACTTAAACTGCCTACTGTTCCTAGATTTATTCATACAGTGAGCTGATTAACCACACAGAGTCTGGCAATCATATCTTACAGTTACTGCCTAGGGCTAGACACTACTGTATGTTTGGGTTCACCGTATGTCTGCAGGCTCATACACTATGGACCCATTTTATCTTACAGAAAGATTGGGAGGACATGTTTCCTTTGCTCCTACATCATGCATTATACACTTTAATGCATAGTCTATCCATAAAAAGCCTGAGATTATCTTTAATTTGGTGTGTAATGCCAACTTCATTTATGATGGAGGCCAGGATGTATGTTAAGTTTGACCCATATATAGTAACTGCTGTGCTCTGCAAAACTTCCATTATTCTGTTCCTTAGAAGTTGCTGAGGGTAGCAATAGGCTGCCAAACAGCAATAAAGACTGTCTGGGTTCCCAGTGGGTACACTAACACCGCTCACTATGCAAAGGGTTCAGAGTCAAATTATAGTTTCTTCTTTTTCTGCCACCCATTTGGTTGTGTAGGAATGTGCATTAAAGAATTCACTGACTCTACTGGATTACTCAGACTCTGGCTTTATATTACTTCAATATCTGGGTATAAAATGAGATGGTGGCTCTTACCAAAGAACTCCTCTGCATTACTATGAGATTCAGGTTTGTTCAGGTCATTAGCATTGAAACCCACTGCATGGTGAGCTCTGCCTTAGTGGTGGATGTCGACTTGTGGGCAAACCCCTAAATGGCCATTTTGCAAAAGCAGTCTTACACATTCATCCTCAACCATTTGATTTTGAACTAGTACAGTTTAAAAAACATTTTTTAATCTTTTAATCACACCAGATTCCTGCTCTCTTCCAACTCCTATATGAGGACAGTGCAGGTAACCCTGAATGTTTGGTCTAGGTCTCTTTAATTAGGCTTCTGATCACTGTTTACTATTCTGCTACACTTCTTGGTGCGTTGAGAAAGTAGTAGAATATTGAGCATCATACCTATTGCACAGAAAGTTGAAATAGAAATGTCAAAAGATCATATTTCTGAATGACGGGCTTATTCTCAATGAACTACATGTTTACTATCAAAACAAAAAAAAACGGTCGTAGGACGTATGGCTGTAAAATCATATAATTTATTTATCACAACAAGGTAAGCGCTTTCACCACCATCCCGGTGGCTTCATCAGACCATATACAATCACATTAAAACAGTGCATTAAATATACTCACAGCTGCTTCTTCCCCATTGTGGAGCCAGACAGATCAATAGTATGGAACATCTCAACAAGAAGATTGACTAATAATGAACTAACAGTACTGAATAGAGGCTTGCCCTTTATTCCGGCACAGGGCGCTGATCTACCGGACACACTTAATGATTTAAAACTTTTTTTTAGAAATGTTATGTTTAAGTTGATGCACCAAGATAATGTGTTGATGGGGGAAAACATGTTTAGAAAGTGCAGTAGTTCTATCCCTATAAATCATCCAGTCCTTGAGGCATTCCACAAAATATGTGAAGATGAGTTACATGAAACAATGGGGCAAGGACAACATGGAAGGAGATTTACAAACCTGACCAAATCTAAGAAGCCCTTAAGAGGCTTAGAGAGGATGCATCCGTTATGATACGGCCAGCAGATAAGGGAGGGATGATTGTGGTCATGGATAAGGTTCTCTATGACACATCACTAAAAATGATGCTAAGTGATAGCAAAGTGTATAAAGAAATCTACATGCATCGCATAGAATGCATGATTAGGAGTGTACATTTTATGTTGAATAACTGTTTAGTGCAATATCAAATTAGTTTAGAGTTGATGCAATTTTTAAATGTAGAACATCCAGTTATACCTATGTTTCAGGGCTCCCAGAAGATACATAAATATCCGAAGAAACCACCCTTTAGGCCCATAGTGGCAGGGAGGGGATGGCTTAAGGAGCCTTTTTCATTGTTCATAGAAAAACATCTTAGACCAGTGTTAGATAGAGCAAAAGTTGTACTTAAGGATACGAAACAAGTTTCTACAGAATTTATATATATTTATGGAAGGTTATCAAGGGACACAGGAATACATGTTTGTCACCTTAGATGTGGTCTCCCTGTTTACTAGTATCCTGAATGACATTGGGGTAGAGTACTTGAGTAAATACTTGGAACATAATAGTGAATATGATAAGAAATTGGTGGATCTTACATGTTTATCCATGAAGACAGTGCTGAGTAATAATGTGTTTACATTTGATGGGCATTACTATTTACAATGCGAGGACGAAGCTATGGGTACTAGTTGTACCAATAGCTATGACAACACAGTAATGTTGCAGTGGGAGGTAGACATGAAGTTCAAGATGGATCTGTATTTGAAGTGTGTGAAATACTATGAAATACTATCGTCGCTTTGTGGATGATATTTTTATTTTATGGGTAGGGACACAAATGGAACTTAATTTGTTCATTAAGCAGTTGCATAGTACCACCACTTTTCTTAAGTTTACAATGAAGTCATCTAACATACAGATAGACTACTTGGACGTACATGTGGAAAAATCTTTAGAAGGAGGAATGGACACTAGAATGTACAGGAAGGAGTGTTATAGGAATACACTCCTACATAGGACCAGCATGCATCCAAGAAGAACATTTGGGAATGTAATAAAAGATCAGGAAATGCAAGTATCTAGACTGAATAAAAAGGAAGGGGCCTTTGAGGAAGGAATGAAGATTCTGAAAAATGATCTGAAGTCTCGACGCTATAAGGAAAGGGAGATAGATTCCAACTAAGATGGAGTCAATACACTGAGGATAGATAGAGCAAGGCCATATTACTCAGCTGTGACTAATAATGAATTGAAGTATGATAAAGGGGAAAACAGCGGATAGAAGAGTTGAAGTCCTGACATCATATACTAGTGATACTGGCAAGATAAGGATGGTTGTGGAAAAACATTGGCCCAGCCTACTGACAGATGATAAAGTTAGAGAAGTGGTGGGTGATGCATCAAGATTTCAGTACAAGAATCAGATGAATTTAAAAATGATGCTGTGTTATCCTAAAAGGGATCCAATATAGGTAAATTGGGGGACACGTCCATGTAGAAACTGTAATTGGTATAGTTGTATAAAAATAGCAATAGATTTACACACCCAAGTACAGGTAGACATATGATTTTAGGGTAGTGGCAGACTGTACATCTTAAATGTAGTATATGTAGCTCAGTGTGAATGCTGTCAATACTTCTACGTGGGCATGACTACTCAGATGTTAAAGGATCGAATTAGAGAGCATGTAAATAGTTTGAGATTCAGTTAGTGCAATATCTAGGTATGATCTAACTAATAATGGGGTGCATAAATTCATGTTTATGGTCATTGATAAAGTGAGTCCAGGAGATAGGAAAGGCAACATTAAGAATAAAGTGGAAAGTAGTGAGTTAAAATGGATCCTTCGATTGAGAGAAGAGAAGGGCTATGGTCTCAATGGAAAGGTCTCAGTTAAGCCAGCATTGGATGCCAGGGGAATTAGAAATTAGAATTAATAAAATTTATTTGCTGAATACACATATATGCATATATATATATATATATATATATATATATATATATATATTAAATAGAATGCAAGGGGTTAACAGAAATAGCATTGGTTTGTCATACATATAGAATACATGAGATGCCCTATGCATAGAATGTTATGCTATAGTCAAGTATAATGGAATGTTATGAATTTATATATATATATATATATATATATATATATATATATGAGTCTACCTGATAATGCTGAAAGCTTGAAACGCCGATGACGAGAAGACCGACACCTGAGAATCCAAACGCTGAGAACACCATGTAAAACAAGCGCTAGTGGGTAACTATGCGGTAGTGACGGACATCATTGTTAGGGTGCGGGTAAGGTAAGTGTGTGACAGCGATGGTCTGTAGGGTTGGGGTGGGTTAAGTGATTTAAGGTTAGGGCACGGGTCAGGTGAGTGTGCGATAGTGACAGATGTTATGAGATGGGGCAGGTTAACTGAGTTAGGGTTAGGGTGCGGGTTAGTTGAGTGTGCGATAGTTATGGACATTAGGGTTTGGGTTAAGGTTAGTGTATAGATAGTTGTGTATGTAAGGTTCAGTGTAGGTTTGTAAGGTTTTTGGTGTGCTTGTGTTGTGCGCATGCTTTTTGGACAGGGGATTTGTTCTGTTTGTTGACTGTCGGGATTGTGGTTTGTCGGGTATGTGACGTTTCGTGTTTCTTAACATTCGGTTTTGTGGTGTCGGTGATTTCGCTGTCGGTGTTGTCAGGTAGACCCATATATATATATATGTGTATATATATATATATATATAATTCAGTAATTGAGATAGGACTCCATGCATTTCGTGATAATTTTTGCTTTGTATGCATTCTATGTAGGATTTTTAGTGATTGTTTTTTAATGTTTTTTTTTTTATAGAGTTTTCCTCTAAGTTAGCTTAAATTAGTACTGGAAATATGGGGAATCATAAATTAGAATTTACAAAGAATATATTTGCTGAATACACACAAATATATTTGATAGAAAGATAAATAGTATGTAATGGGTCAACAGAAATTGCATGTCTGCTAGATATATAATATACATCGAATGTTTTAAGCATAGAATGCTATGTTTTAACGAATTACAAGGGAATATTATGAATTTATATATACATGTATTATTTAGTAACTGAGGTAGAAATCAATGCAGCTATTTCATTTCATTTTATTTCCAATATCCACTTCATGGACGATTTTTTGCGAATGTTATTTTAGCAATGATGTTTTATTTATTTTTATAGTAGCTTTGGTATAGTATCCCTTTAAGCTAGCCTTTGCGCCTACTGCATGACGTTTGAGGCATGCTCAGAGCAAACTATGGGATGAGGATTTGAAATCCAAAGTAAAAGGTGAAAGCAATTTGATCTGTTAGCTTAATGGGGTAGTAGTTACTGTGAGTATATTTAATGCACTGTTTTAATGTAATTTTATATGGTCTGATGAAGCCACTGGGATGGTGGTGAAAGCGCTTACCTTGTAAATTATATTATTTTACAGCCGTACGTCCTACGACTTTTTTTTTTTGTTTTGGTGCCTGTTTGCTGTTGTTGCAGTATGGTCGTACATTTACCTGCTTATTGTTTTTCTTTGTATTTATATCTTTACGATCAGTAGAAGACTCTGCATATCACTTAACCAGACACTGTTCCCATGTACAATCTGACAAATATCCATGTGAATCAGTGCTGTGCCCCAGTTAACAAATAAAACGACAAAGATAGACAGACGAAAGTTTAACAGATTTACTTTGATGTTCTGTTTCCTGCTATTGATGTGACCATCTTGATGTCTCTAAGAACTGGCATCATTCCACTGTTGCTTAAGCAGGCATTGATGACTCAGGCCCTTAAAAAACATCAAGTCCCAACTTTCTTGATAACTGTCACCCCAATTCTAACCTTTCTTTCTCAGTTAAGCAGATTCAGATGATTTTTTACATACAATTCAGTTCAATCTAGAAAGACTACTCTAGCAGTTACTGTTGAGGATTAAAAGCTATAAACTTTTAAAGAGTTTTCTGTAACCAGTGTACATGGCCTGATAATTTCCACCACCATTTGCCCAGAGTATGTCATTGAGCAAGTCATTAATGAGACAGTGTTCCCGGTAGACCCCTGAAAAGGGACACTTGTACACAGTGGTCTTACCTTGTAACAAATGCATTAAAAAATATGGTCTCGTGGGCTTTTCGGTCTAGATATAGAACATGCTACGGAAATAACACTGCCTTTATCAGTGTGTCTAATGACCTTGATGTTGAGACAGCAACAGTTTTATAAGGTTTTAGTCCTCAAATCTCTCTGCAGCAAATAACACAGTGAGATAGTTATCCTGTTGGACCACTTTCAATTGCAAAAGTCAGACTTGCTTTCCCTAATAGCTGAAAGGATGATACTATATAATAAATACTTCATCTTCCCATTACCCCATGGAGTGAGGAAAGCAACCAAGTTCAATTCTAGATCTCTCAATATTCACAATGTATATGATTCCATTACATGAAATAAATGGAGGGAAATTTGGAAGCATCAGTGTGGCCTGGATGATACCCATTTTTACCTCTTCTTTCCCATCAGCAGCACAAAATGTTTGTCACATCTGCTGCAAACAAGCTACAGTGGATTATACACATTAAAGGATGAAACTATTGTCTGAATCATAACAGCTGAAAAGAAGTCTTGGCTATTTGTGAAGCTCCAAGGGACTCCACTATTTGACCCTTGCATTACTTAACAGAAATTAAGAATAACTTTTAAATGGAACACTTCTCTTTTGGCTGTTCCCGTTAGGGGTCGCCACAGTGGATCATCTGTTTCCATTTCTTCCTGTCCTCTGCATCTTGCGCTGTCACACCAACCACCTGCATGTCCTCTCTCACCACATCCATAAACCTTATCATAGGCCTTCCTCTTACCTGGCAGCTCCATCCTTAGCATCCTTTTCCCAATATACCCTGCATCCCTCCTCAGCACATGTCCAAACCAACGCAATCACGCCTCTCTGACTTTAAACTGTGCAACCTGACCTGACCCTCTAATATACTTATTCCTAATCCTGTCCATCCTTGTCGCACCCAGTGCAAATCTTAACATCTTTAACTCTGCCACTTCCAGCTCTGACTCCTGCCTTTTTGTCAATGCCACAGTCTCCAACCCATACAACATAGCTGGTCTCACTACCCTCTTGTAGACCTTCCCTTTCACACTTACTGGTACCCATCTGTCACAAATCACTCCTGACACTCTTCTCCATCCACTCCACCCTGCCTGTACTCTCTTCTTCACCTCTCTTCCACACTCACCATTACTCTGAACTGTTGATCCCAAGTACTTATACTCATCCACCTTCACCAGCTCTACTCCCTGCATCCTCACCATTCCTCTATCCTCCCTCTCATTCACACATATATTCTGTCTTAGTCTTGCTGACCTTCATTCCTCTCCTCTCTAGAGCATATCTCTACCTCTCCAGGGTCTCCTCAACCTGATCCCTACTCTCACTATAGATCACAATGTCATCTGCAAACATCATAGTCCATGGGGCCTCCTGTCTAATCTCGTCTGTCAACCTGTCCATCACCATTGCAAATAAGAAAGGGCTCAGAGCTGATCCTTGATGCAATTCCAACTCGACCTTAAACACATCTGTTACTCCCACTGGAGACTTTGCCACTGTAACACTACCCTCGTACACATCATGTACCACTCATGACTTCCTCATACAATACCACAACTCCTCTCCAGGCACCCTATCATATGCTTTCACCAAGTCCACAAAGACACAATGCAACTCCTTCTGACCTTCTCTATATTTCTCCATCAACACATTCAGAGCAAACATCGCATCTGTAGTGCTCTTTCCCGGCATGAAACCATACTGCTGATCACTAATCATCACCTCCCTTCTTAACCTAGCTTCCACTACTCTTTCACATAACTTCAAGCTGTGACTGATCAGTTTTATCCTTCTGTAGTTACTACAGCTATGCACATCACCCTTATTCTTAAAAATAGGTACCAAAACACTTTCACCACTCCTCAGGCATCCTCTGACTTTCCAAGATTTCATTAAACAATCTGGTTAAAAACTCCACTGCCATTTCTCCTAAGTACCTCCATGCTTCCACTGGTATGTCATCTGGACCAACAAATTAAATGGAACACTGGCATCTTGGAAATGGAAAATGGTTACTGTCAAGTCACCTGAAACATATTCCTCAGAATAACCAAATGATTCCATCAAACAACCTTGGAGTAGTGATTCACCTCTTGGTTTTCTTTATCTCAAGTCTTACCTTGTATTTATACCCTTTGGAAAATCCCAGCACTGAACTGCATAGGCTGCAAATGCCAGAGAATGCTCCTCCTTGGCTTTGACTGTAAGTCATGGTGGCATATTATACGGATTTTACACAGTCAGCAATGGCTGTCTCTGTGTACAGCCTGCAAACTTCTAGTTTTATTTTACGTACCCATGTACAATCACAGTTCCTACTATCTTGAAGATTTACTGGCCCATTACAGGTGGTGCAAGCCTTACATTTACCCACACTGGGGCAGGCAGCATTTCTTATGATGTGGCCAAAAACCTCACGTTTGCATTCTTTCACTTACAAGGTACTGTGCCTTAATAACTTGCTGTTAGAAGGATTGCAATAATTCTCATCACTGGGTGGCTTTAAATGGTCCCTCAAATCATAAAAAGTACAGTTGTGTACACTTCCCATAAATGTAGATGTTCAAGTGTATTCACTGCTGCAGTCATTACATTTAGGGTAATCTGCTGGCAGTCTGCCCTCAGTCGGCCTGAATATCAAAGTCTTGGGTCCTGCGTCGGTTGCTGTCTCCTCTTCCATGACGTCAGGTCGTCAGGGGTATAAAACATGCAGCTGACGGCATTTTCTTCAGTTTTTCTTGCCCCAGATGTCAGATGCCCCCCAAGTGAGCAAACAAAACAAAAAAAAAAAAAAAATATATATATATATATATATATATATATATATATCAATGCAATTGTAATAACACAAACTTTACCTTCATCTAAAAGCAAATAAACCACAAAGGCTGTAGAATATAGTGAAGGAAAGAGAAGTTCTAGAAAAAAGTGGGAAGGTGGGTGGGTAACCTGGATTGCAACAGTGAATACACTCGAGCATCTACATTTATGGTAAGTGTACACAACTGTACTATGTTCTTTGTGTTTCACTGTTGCAGTTATTACATTTGGGTATAATCCGAAAGCTATGGATGGGAGGCTGGAACTAAATAGCATTATGAGCGGCTATAAGGCCCTGCAGAACTACAGTGGCAAAGCCTGCCCGGGAGAAGAGGGGCAAATGATAACGCTTTGTAAAAGTATGAACAGAGCTCCAAGTAGCAGCTTCTAGAATATCTTTGGTTGGCACTCCTCTGAGAAAAGCTGCTGAGGTAGATGCAGCCCTGGTGGAATGTGACCTGATTCCCTTGGGCACCGGTTTACCATGATGCAAGTAGCAGAAACAAATGCAGTGGCTTATCCACTTTGAAATAGTCTGCTTTGAAATAGCCTTCCCCTCTGATCCTGCAGCAAATGCCACCAGTAGCTGCTCAGACTTTCTTAGAGATTTGGTCCTGTTTAAGTAAAATCTTAATTGTCGACGTCCAAGGAATGCAGAATCAGCTCCCCCTTGTTCTGCGGATTTAGGTAAAAAGTTGGCAGGTGAATAGTTTGGTTAAGAGCTACACTGGATACCACCTTAGGCATAAAGGAAGGATTGGTCCTGAGGGACACCCTGTCTGGGTAAAATGTAATAAAGGGCTCCACGGCCACGAGGGCCTGTAGTTCTGAAACCCTTCTTGCTGAAGTGATTGCCAAAAGGAAAGCCGTTTTCCAAGATAAAAACTTTATATCCGCAGTAGCTGCTGGTTCAAATGGAGGCAGGGTGAGCTTTTTCAACACAAAATTGAGGTCCCATGCAGGAGTTGGTGATCTTCTGGGAGGCCTTAAATTTTTGGCCCCACTTAAGATATTGTTTTAGCAGAGGATGAGAAAAGATGGGAGGCTCTGTGTTGTAATGAGCCGAGATGGCAGAGGCATGGATTTTTATTGATGAAAGAGATAGGCCCTTGTCAAGCATCTCAGTCAAGTATTGTAAAATCTGAGGAATATTTGGCTTTGCTGTGTCCGTTCCCTGTGCATGGTTCCAAGCACAGAACCTCTTCCATTCATCAGCATAAGATTTTCTAGTACTAGGCCTTCTGGCTTCCAAAATGACATCCATCACAGATTTACTGAGAGGTGTTGTTTGAATAATTACATGATCAGCCACGCTGCCAGGTTCAGAGTTTGGAGCTGATTGTGCAGAATTTGATTGCTCTGCTGAGACAGTAGATGAGGTATTTGATGCAAGTACCAAGGAGGGAGTTAGGACATATTCCTTAGAATTGGGTACCAGGCCAGTCTGGGGCAATTAGGATAATTTTTTTTTTTCTGTCTGACCTTTAGTAAGACCTTGGGAAGAAGAGGCAGACGAGGAAAGGCGTAGACTGATAGGTTTTTCCAACTGAAGGATAGGGCATCCATGCTCGTCTGTGATAAGTCCTTGTGCAGAATTTGTCCAGTTGATAATTTTGGGGAGAGGCAAATAGATCTATGTCCGGACTCCCCCATTTCTCAGTTATCATACTGAAGACTTGTGGATCCAGTTTCCACTCGTGAGGGTCCATAAGATTTCTGCTTAGGTTGTCTGCCAGAGTATTTTGTTTTCCTGGCAGGAAGTGAGCTTGAAGAAGTACTTGGTAAGTCAAGGCTTTGTCCCACAATGCCATGGCTAGTCTGCAAAGGGGGTAGGAATGTGTACCCCTCTGCTTGTTTATGCATCACATAACCGTGGTGTTGTCTGTCTTTATCAGTAGTTGTCCTGGATGAAGTAAGTCCTTGAAGGCTGTCAGGGCATTCTGAACAGCTAACATCTCTTTCTGTTTGATATGCAGATGCATTTGATTTGGCCTCCATATGACCTGAATGCATCTCCCCGCCAGGTGGGCCTCCCCAAGCATAGTCTGATGCGTCTGTAGTTAGGGTTTGGGTGGCAGGGGGTAGAGTGAAAGACTGTCCCATGTTCTAGTGACATGCCTCTGCCCACTAAAGAAACTCCTGTTGTAGGCAGGGAATGAGAGGAATCATTGTTTCCAGACTGTGACAATGCTGACTCCATAAACTTTTTAGATACCACTGTAGTTTCCTCATATGCAGTCTTGCATATGGAATTAGTAGAATGCAGGATGCCATGAACCCCAAAGCCTGCAGAATTTGTCTTGCAGATATAACTGGGTTTTTGTTGTCATCTGTTTGAAGTAAATGGTCAGTTGCCTTTGCTTGTCTGGCGTAAGGTAAGCCATCTGGGCAGTTGTATTCAAGCTTGCACCTAGAAATGTAATCTTTTGAGAGGGTACCAGTCGTGATTTCTTTTTGTTTATTGTGTACCCTATGCATGTTAGAAGCCTTTTTACAAATGCCAGATGTTGTAGAAGAATGTCCTTGTTTTCTGCTTGAATGAGACAGTCATCCAAGAAAGGATAGATTTGTATGCCTCTTTGTCTGCAAAATGCAATTACTGGTGCCAGGCACTTTGTAAAGACCCTGGGTGCAGTAGATAAGCCAAAGGGCAGTGCAGAGAATCGGTAATGCATAAAACCAGCCTTGAAGCGGAGGTATCTTCTGCACGATTCCCTTATTGGGATATGAAGGTATGCCTCTTAAGTCTAGAGTCACTAATCAAGCGTCCTTGCCCAGCATGGGCAGAAGCTGTTGCAAAGTAAGCATATTGAATTTTGGGATGTCCAAGAATGTGTTCAAAATCGTTAAATCCAGTATTGGGGGCCAAGCATTGTCTTTTCTGGGTACCAGGAACAGTCTTGAATAAAACCCTTGCCCTTTTTCCTGTTCTGGTACTGGTTGAATAGCCCCCATATCCATGAGGGACGTAAGTTGTTTCTGTGCCTCTGCCCATTGATTTTGTGGCAGATCTGGCCAACCATTTGGAACTGGCAAGGTATGGAAATGAAATCTATATCCCTGGGATACTATGTTTACTGCCCACTTGTCCTGGGTTATTAACTGCCAGTTTTAAGCATGAAGTGCTAATTTTGGCAGAGGGAAGTCATTGGGACGGTTTACTCTAGGGTTGTGCTTTGTTTCCTCCAGATTTGGAGGTAGAGGCACCCCATTGCTTTGACCTGTAAAAACCCTGTGATTGGTATCCAGAGCCTTTTGAGAGCCTAGATTTGCCACATGAGGCTCTGTTGGATACAGAAAGGACAAATTTTCTGTAGGCCAGTGTCTATTGAATCTGGGTGGCTGCACGTGTAAGAAATCTTTTACAGTTTGCATAGATTTAGCTTTGTCTTCCATTTTCTTTAAAACCTCTTCTACCTTATTACCAAACACAGCATCATGCTGTAAAGGTGCATCCAACAATTTAGCTTTAACATGATCAGGCAGATTTTTCTCCTTGAGCCAGGCATGCCTTCTAATCACAGATCCAGTAACTGCGACCCTGCAAGAGGCCTCCAAGGAATCAAAACCACATTGCAAAGTATGCTTTCCAACCTGCTTTGCTGCATGCAATAATTCCTGCAATTCTTTATTTTCCACACATTCAGAAATAAACATAATTTTCTGTTTCAATAATCCCATAACATGCTGTTGATATTTAAGCATACGAAACTGGCAGTTTAAGGCCCTAATTGCCAAGGTTGCAGACATATAAACCTTCTTTCCCCAGCTATCCAGCGCCGTGGAATCTCTATCAGAGGGGGTAGGATTCTTAGCTATTGAAGCCTTTACACCTTTGGGACCCTGTGAGATAGTTTCAGGGTCAGCAGCAGGATTTTTGAATAAACATTTGTTGGAGTCAGGAACCCTGTAATATCTGTCTGGCTTACTAGGAGCTGGATGTAGGGAATCAGGAGCCATGCTCGATTCCGAAAACACATCAACAATGTCTCATACAGGAGGTATAGCCAAAGGCCTATGCTGAGGAAGAAGGAGGAAATCCCTAAGCCTCTTTTTTGATTCTGAGAAATCCTGACTCTCCCAATGAAAATTTTCCCTTAAAGTATGCAAGGTTTCTCCAAAAGATTAATCTTCAAGAGGAGATGCAGATGGGATGGATTCCTCTGCATCTGAATCCTCATAGGGTGGTATAGAAAATTCCTGATCAGAAGAGGAATCAGAAGAAATAGAAACCTGATCTGAAGAATCATAATCAGTGTCATGCCCAGGCCTCTTATCGGGGGGGGGGGGGGGTAATTAAGTCTTCAGCCATTTTGATTATCTGTTTTTTAGGCATAGAGGCCTGAGCAAGTGGCTCATGCGTCATTTTTTTAGCCTTAGAAGTTGCTTTTGTCTTTTTTTTTTAAGCTGGCGTTGGTTTTATATAGAAATGTTGAGGCCTGAAAACACTCTCAGAAGCCGGTGCCTGCTCAGCTGCTCCGGACCCATCCGAGGGAGACACATCCACGGGTACAATACTCTGAAAATCTCGCGGCATGCCGGACTCCACATGGGTTTCAGTAGAGGCCTGCGACTCAAAAGTAGCGGGTATCAGGGGCTGCAAAAGTGCCTCACTGAGTACCGGTGAACCGGCGACTGGCTTAGGAGAAGCTTCGTTGGTTGTGGACCTTGACGATATACCAACGCTTAATAGTGCGTTGGTTAAATCTAGCACAAAACCGACAGCAAGGCACGTTATGATCTGGGCCTAGGCAAGGAATACAGTACAAATGAAAATCCTTAGGAGGTATTTGCTTCCCACAAGTAATGCAATTATTAACTTTTACTGACATCAGTAAGGAGCAAGAAAAAGTTTCCCCAACAGGGTACTAAGCTTTAATTGAAGACTTTGGTTCTGAAACTCGAATGCGACAATTTCAGGAGTCGGCCGACCGGCACTTGCGAACTGCTTCTGCTTCGGGCACTGCACTGCAAGAAAGACTGAAGAAAATGGCGTCGACTGCATGTTTTATACCCCTGACGACCTGACATCACAGAAGAGGAGACAGCAACCGACGCAGGACCCAAGACTTTGATATTCAGGCCAACTGAGGGCAACCTGCCAGCAGATTACCCTAAATGTAATGACTGCAACAGTGGAACACGAAGAACATCAGACTATTGGCTTATCCGTCATCTGACTTTACAGGAGCTTTATTTCTAAGTTGGGAATCAGCTGTTAATCATGTCACCTTTAAATAATTTAGTACCCTTTCTAAAATGGATCTGCTTATATCACAGACAGGACAATTTTACTCTTGTCTTATTAAATCATTTCTACTTTACTATATCACTCCAGAATTTACAGTAATGCCTTTTCTGAAGTGAAGCAGCTGGAAAGGCGACAGAAGTACCTCACAAAGAGGATTATTGGCCTCAAACAAATGCCCTACACTGACCGCCTCAAAAAACTCCAGCATTACTTCGTAGCATATCGCCTACTCCGAGGTGATCTCTGTCTAACATAATAAAGCTATGTCAAACCCAGAGCTGTTGGACATGCTACACCTAAAGAAATCACAATCCCTCGAAGCTACATGCTCTAGGGACCTAAACCTTGTCACCACAATAAACAGGACACGCTGGAACAAGCTACCCATCTATGTCAAGCAAAGTTCTTCATTAGCACTCAAGAAAAATCTTGATGAGTGGATGGGAAATAGGAAATACACCCTGGGGATCACTTCTGTCTCTCTGCTGGACAGTGGCACAGGAAAATAACTTTCTTGGGTGGCGTAAGCTGTGGTACCTTGCTGGCTAGGCTTACATAGGCCCTTGGGCTGATAGCCTAGTACCTACCTATGAAGTGTTTGCATATATATTTGTGAATTTACATCACAGTGCTGTGTAAGCACCTTAAGAATATGAATTTGAATTGTCAGCATGGATCTTGGCATAAAGTTCAAAAATTGATGCATGCGCTGTCAAAAACATTGAAAGAAATGATCAGTTTTAACCAATTAAACAAATCGGTCAGTGAGCCTAGTTTTCTCGTCTTTAACAGAACCCTTTCCAACAAAGGTACTAGTAACAACACACAGATTTCCAACCAACTTTTTTTTTTAAATCTTCATTAAAGTATCACTTAAGACAAAGGCAAACATAAATTAACAGAAAAGAAAACAAACCATATTAACATTTTTTTCCATTTACACACATTATACATCACATTTCTCTTCTAACAATCATCAATCCAACAGCAAATTGCTGAAGCCCTGCCTTCTCTTAAACTTCACTCCTCCTGACCATTACTCTATTTATTTACTCTATTTATTGTTCCCACAATTTCCATTTATTTCTAAGTACTTTGCTCCTTCCCTTTTTTAACAATTCCTCTTCCAGTCCTGTTATCTATTTTCTAACACTGAATACTTTAAATACAGTTGGTTTACACTGATTTCCTTTTTCTAGTAATTACTTTTTTGGCAGCCAACATAATTAAATTTAAGGCCTTATTCTTGTGATTAGGTGCAGTTCTAATTTCAATAATGACTAAGTATTGGCATTGAGTTATTCTATCTATCTTTACTTTATCATATTTGTGATATAGGTATAGTGATTTTGTCATCTCAATTTTATGCAGATTCATCTTTTGTTCTATATGTTAACACTTTTAGAGAGAGTCTTTGGACACTTTTCTCTGTATAAATAAGATGAGTTGCTAATCCTTAGATGCATGCCATATAGTTATTATTATTATTTTTATTACGTGCTAGCCAACCACTTACTAGATATGAGGCTATTTGTTTACTACAGCTTCGTTTGAAGGCACGCAGTATGATCGATATGTGCCAGTTAATATAATAGAGTAACGGAGCTATTCTACATTCTGTACCTGGTTTAGTCTGAGTTATTTTCTCATGATCATGCACTTTATTAAAATAACTTTTAGACAACTTTTGCACAACTAAGATGCGCCGCTTCATGTTTTTATAAATTAATCTTTAGATGAAGGAAATTATTTGATTATTGTAACTTTATATCTGTGTCACGTAGTACAATGGCTATGTACTATTTGATATATTCAAGAACAAAGCTATTTTAGCATTTTGTCTTGTTTCGCTTTATGTTATTATATTCTATTTTATTTTAATTTATAATGGGTTTTGGCATTAACAACGTTTTGGCTTCATTATTTGCCATATATGGGCAGCATTTCCTGACTAATGGTGCTTTGGACTATCAGCTTGTTAACTCTGAATTGCTTGATTGTATTTGTTGCATAATTAAGAAATAACAACAAGCTTAATATGAGCTTTCTAAATATGGGCATAGTTTCCTGTAAGCACTTATACAAAAGTTCATTAATACCAAGATGGGTATGTTGTTGACATTTGATGATAATTTGTTTTTGAAATGTATTTAATTATGAAATCAACATTACTATGTTTTAAAATCTTTACTTGTGCTCTTTTTAGAGTGAATTTTATGATATTATACCTAACCGAACCTGACGGTACGGGAAATTGTGGATGAATTCCTAATTAATTAATTATTTTGGACATTTAACTATTTTATTGTTTGTTTTAATTATGCAATTGAAAGGCAATGCTTTAGTATAAAAATATCCATTTAGTCTTTGTAATTTGTAACCTGAGGAAGCGCAATTTATATTGCGTGAAAGCGCTTGTTCTTTGTTCCACAAATAAATTTATTTTATTTTATTTTATTTTCGTGGTGGTTTCTACATTCTTTCAGTTTTGTTCCTCTACCTTTGATGTAAGAAACCTTTGGATGATCGGTCTTTGTTTTCTGCTGTGGGTGGCGTAAGCTGTGGTACCTTGCTGGCTAGGCTTACATAGGCCCTTGGGCTGATAGCCTAGTACCTACCTATGAAGTGTTTGCATATATATTTGTGAATTTACATCACAGTGCTGTGTAAGCACCTTAAGAATATGAATTTGAATTGTCAGCATGGATCTTGGCATAAAGTTCAAAAATTGATGCATGCGCTGTCAAAAACATTGAAAGAAATGATCAGTTTTAACCAATTAAACAAATCGGTCAGTGAGCCTAGTTTTCTCGTCTTTAACAGAACCCTTTCCAACAAAGGTACTAGTAACAACACAAAGATTTCCAACCAACTTTTTTTTTTAAATCTTCATTAAAGTATCACTTAAGACAAAGGCAAACATAAATTAACAGAAAAGAAAACAAACCATATTAACATTTTTTTCCATTTACACACATTATACATCACATTTCTCTTCTAACAATCATCAATCCAACAGCAAATTGCTGAAGCCCTGCCTTCTCTTAAACTTCACTCCTCCTGACCATTACTCTATTTATTTACTCAATTTATTGTTCCCACAATTTCCATTTATTTCTAAGTACTTTGCTCCTTCCCTTTTTTAACAATTCCTCTTCCAGTCCTGTTATCTATTTTCTAACACTGAATACTTTAAATACAGTTGGTTTACACTGATTTCCTTTTTCTAGTAATTACTTTTTTGGCAGCCAACATAATTAAATTTAAGGCCTTACTATGTCGAGGCAATACAGATCCTGGATCACAGATCAAAATAATTTCCTTAGATATAGCCATTTGCTCACTCAATATTTCTAACAGCACTCCATATGGATTTTTTAAAATCTGTCAACTAATTACAATCCCAGAACAAATGGTCCCAGTCACCCCTTTCAGTTCCATCACACTTCCAACATTTGCTACCTATCAGAGGGAAAAAAAAATGAAGTTTGCTTAGGATAAAAAAATACCCATACAATCACTTCCAAGCAAAGATCCTAAACCTTCTCGACTTTGTTGCATGCTTGGCAGCCATACATATGTCATCCTATTGTTCATTTGTAAATTGCTTTTCCATTCTCTCTACTCAACCTTTTCTAACCTCTTCTGATTGGTTCTTATAGTTATCATGCATTATTTTATATGCTCTATTAATTATCCACTTTTTAACAGCTTCTGTTATAGATTCACCTTAAAACCCTTACTAGAGCAGGTCTTTAACTTAAGATCCTCCCCTCTATACTCTGATATTAATCCCTCATAGGGAAGGCAATCTCTAGTCTGCATTCCAAATGTCTTCTTGACCTTATCCCACTCTATTACCTTCCCATGCTTTACTTATTTGCTCCCAATTATCTTGCTTCCTTTGCTGTTTTTCTTCAGCAAATTCTAGGTCCCTCTTGCCTATTTTCTGTACCCATACTTGCATTCAATTTCTATTGGCAACATCTCCTTTCTCCATTCTCACATTGGCTTAGTTCTTAGAACACCTTCTGCAGCTTTATCAATATAATATAATTTATGATTTTTTGATTTTAACACCTTTATTGAATTATCACTTGTGACAAAGACAAATTTACATTTATACAAAAGTAATCAAACTGTAATTAACATTAACAAACATTATATGCACATATATTGCTATATATCTTATAACCTAAGTAACATTACACAAATTATTCAATTCCTGCCCCTTTTTGAAACAAGAAACATCTTGATTAAAACATCACTTATGATATAAGCAATCATACATTTATATAAATGAAAACAAACCACACTAACACAATATTAGTTGCACGCATTTTACATCACAAACCACACTGACACATTCCCAGTTGCAAACATTATACATCACTTACAATCTACCCAATTATTTTTAGTCAAACATTACATAGCTCATTTAAGTCCTGGCTTCTTTTAAACCTCATTCCTCCCCTGTATGTATTGTTTCCACAATTCCCATTTTTCCAGTGTAGCTTGCTCCCATCCTTGTCTAAAAATCTGATTTTTCATTAAGAACTGGCATCCAAAATCCCACTATTTCTTGAATCCCCCCCCCCCCCCACCCATTCATGTATAACCTTCTGCTTGTGTTATGTATACGAGCCTTAATGGTATAGCTCTAAAGTAGTCCTTCATATCGGGTAGGTTCAACTTATCCCACTTAACTCTTCCATTCCCAAATAAATTCATTCACCTTTTTATTGTCCACAACTGCTCCTCTGGCTGATACAAATATGCCTGACTGTGTATAAAACTAAAGGGGCTAAAAACATTCCAGTTTCTCAGTTTTTGTATTAACCTTTGTTTACTCTCCTCCCACATATCCTTAGCTGTAATAACAGAAGCCTTTTTAGTCCTTACTCTCAAAGACTTAATATTATCATGTCCCCATATAATATGGGTACTGCTGAACCAATGTGTTTTTTTAGTACATAATTTACATCCATAGTCTGTTTTATCTTCAATAATTTTATATCCCGAAAAGATATGAAATTGTCTCAAAATGTTCCACAACACCACAATGTGAATTTATTAGATAAAAAATATCATCTGAAAATAAAGCCAACTTTTCTTGATTACCATACAAATTATAGCTTTGCATTTCTGAGTCCCTTATTCTCTTTGCTAATGACTCTAAATATAAAGCAAATAAAGGGGAAAGAAGACACCCCTGCCTAGTTCCTCTGCTGAGACACAACTTATCGGAGAGGAACCCTCCCAGTTTAATTCTTGCCTCCAAGCTTTCATATATACTAATTAACATCATTACTGTATCAGGGAATGTAAATGCTTTAATTGCTCTACTCAAAATTCCACCTTACTTGATCAAATCATTTCTCTGCAACAAAACCTCTCTACAGTGGTATTTTCTTATATTCTGCTTCCCTCTAGATCATCATTGTTCTATTAAGGTTGTCAAACTGTTGCCTATCCTCCAAAAAACAAATTTATCCATATCTATTAATTTTGGCAACACCTTTGCCATTTTAGCTAGTATAGAAAACCACTTTATAATCATGGTTAAAAACTGAAATATGTCTCTCTGCAGATGGGTGTGATGGGCCTTTACCATCTTTATGTAATATAGCCAAGCACAGCTTTCTTCCAAGATGCTGGTGCTTCCCTTCCTTTTAAAATACTGTTAAACAAAATCTTCCAGATCTTTAACACTATCTTCCCTCCAAACGTACATAGGAATGACATCTGTTCCTACAGAGTTTCCTGAAGACTGATTAAATATCACCATTTTTATCTCATCTCCTATATAAACTGTTAGTTGTTGAGCCTCATCTAGCTTTACCTTTCGCTTAATCAAGTCTTCTATGAACATTTCCATTTGTGCTCTTTCTTGATCTCCACACATTCCTCTACTTTATACAAATTTTCATAAAAAATTCCAGAATATCTCCAATACCTCTACAGGCTCTCTGATTATTTTTACTGTCATAGGCTCCTGAAGTTTGGCAACAACACTTTTTACTTTTTTGTTGCTTAAGTTGTTCTGTAAGTTTTTGTGTTCTTGAGTTAATGAAAAACTGTTGCATAATGGCAATCTTTCTAAACTCATGTATATTACCCAGATAATCTCTTATTTTCTCTTTAGTTCTCTGCATTTGCTCCTCCTCTTTTTCTGTGAGAGTCCCCTTATTCTGTAACACTTAAACTTTTGTCAACCCCTCTAATAATTCCTATTACATCTTAACTATCTCTCCTTCTCTTTTATATCTACCCTATTATTAAACTTCATTTTCATTCTACCCCACTCACTAGCTTTGACTTCAGAAAATATATCTATCTTTCCCAGTAACTCTTGAATAGCTTCTACTACCCATTCCTTAAATGTCTCTCTTTTTAAAGAGGTAGGTGGGTAAAGTGACAATTTCTCCCTTCTGCTACATTAACCTGCATTTTTATTTTAGTTTTTATTGGTACATGATCTGAAATCATTACTAGATGTGCGTCAAAGCTTTCAATTTAATGTGCTTGTTCCTGTGAAACAATTTCTGTCCAGTCTAGCCCAGAAATTGCACCTTTGGGAATAATATGTAAATTCTGTCAAGAGTTCTTAAAACTGAATTCACATGTTCTACACCAAATATTTTCATAAAATTTCTTCAGAAAACTACCCTCTTTTGTTATATTTTCCCTCCTGGGTCCCCCTGACACATTCTCACTATTGCAAATCAAATTCCAGTCCTGACTTGCAAGTAATATTTCCTGTTGCAATCTGATTTCTCACAAAATTTTCTTAACCTCCATAATAGCATTTTCTGGTGGAATATAAATACTTGCCAGTATAAACCTCTTCCTCTGTCAACAGCCCCTTACTCTCACAAATTAACTAATGTCATCTTTTTTTCCTCTTCATAAGTGATTAATAGGCTAATGGCAAAAGAGACTTTACAAGCCTAGCCCTTAATACCAAAGATATGACAATATTATACCTTAATTCCCCAGATATGGGATTGGGTAGTATCAGGGTGGTGGTCTGTGGGTGTTGAAGCCCTGAGTCATTTTACAGACTGCCTCTGCCCATAAGGGACATGAGCAGTAATCCATGAGTGAATTTACGGTTCCCCATCCATTTATCCAAATTCTTTTTGAAGTGAGTGAGTGAGTGAGTGAGTGAGTGAGTGAGTGAGTGAGTGAGGGAAGGGCTTTGCCTTACGAAGGATGGGAAGTTTATTCCATAGACAAATCTTTCTCTCCAGCAAGTTCTGAGTCACAAACAAGGTTCAGGTCCATGGAAAGCACAACCTTTGTATAATATTAATTGTGAATATGTAACATTTTCATCAGGGCTGGATCAGAGAATGCCCTGTAGGTCAGGCATAACTCCCCACTCAATAAACAATGAGATTAAGTAAAATAATAAGGCCTTTAGTCGGTCTGCATATGACGTGTGCCTTACGCTCTTTTTTTTTTTTTCATAAAAAACTTCTGGGACCACTCCAGGTGGTGTAAGTGCCTGGTTAGGTACATGCCGAAGGGAGCATTGTATTTCAATTTTGGGTCTGATGTGGGCACAGTACAATGGCACTATGACTTCATTTGATTTTTATGACATGCCTTTACTTATAAGATGAGCCACACAGAAGGATTTCCTCACTGCCACAGCTACCTGCTGGTCAAAGTTTAGGTTACTATCGACCTGTATTACTATGTACTTCACCACTGGCTCTACTTTTAGGGATGTGATATCAATATTATAACTTACAGGGATATCTGACTTACTAAAGGGTATGGTTACACATTTTTAGCATTTAGTCTCAGACCATGGTTTTGGTACCAGTTGTTTGTCATTTTATGTCTGTATGTAGGATGCCAACATTGTTTGGGGATTCAATGACTGCTCCCAGCTTACACTCTCAGAGAACCTGGTGAGCTAGAGGGCTTCAATACTGGGCTTCACTTTACAGAATTATACACCAAACAGGAGGGATTGCAACAATGAGCCCTGTGGGACACCACTAGTAACAGTTTTTTTTACTGGAAGTGGTTTCACCTCTCTGGACATGTGCCTCATAAGTAAGCCAGTTGGCTATCCATCTGATGATGTAGGGGTTTATGCCTAACTCGGTTAAGTTTATCTATGATCTCAGAGTGGGGTATTGTCTTGAAAGCTTTGGCTAGGTCTTGATAAGTGGTTTATACCATTTCACCCTCATCCATTGTCCTGATGACATCTGTGAAGAAGTCCACCAGATTGAGCAGACAAGACCTCCCTTTCACAAAGCCAGGTTGGGTCTGGTCTAGTGTATGGTGAGTTTCTATGTCACAATTGATCAGGTCCATGAAAATTCTTCATGGCCTTGCAGAAAATTTGAGCCCCTGTAGCAATTAGTATAATTACTCCCCTTTTCCTTTGTCCCTGATACTCTGCTGAATATGTTATCTGAAATCCCTTCTTTGTCAAATTCATATGCTCATTTATTTCCAACTATGTCAACTGCAGCTATTGTTATTTTCACTCTGCATTTCTGAATATAATAGAATATTATTTCCCTTTGATCTACACTTGTACGGCCATTTACATTCCAGGACAACTTGGATAGTATAGCCATTATAACAAAAAGCTATTGTTCCCACTACTACATATATAATCGTGTGTGTATATATATATATATATATATATATATATATATATATATATATATATATATATATATATATATATTATATGCATTTGCAATTTTTGTGTTACAGGCACACCCTAATGCTTGGCAGGCTGACCTTTTATGCTGTTGTTGCTTCTCATCCACATTTGAACCTATGTCACATTTTCAAGACTTTGTTTAATGGTTTACTACAACTCTCAAACAAAAAACGAAATACATTTTCAGAGTACCACCATCTCCTATTATGTTAGAACATACACGACAATGTAAATCATCAAAAGGAATGAAGTATAACCTTTCAGAAAGGAAACACTGCCTCAAATCAACAGCTGCATGTACAGGCATTACCTAGTCTAAAATTATGGTTACCCATGCTAAAGAGCATGCTACAGCCTGTGTTCCCACTAACACTGTTTAGTGTCTCTTCTTTTATCTGAGTTCCCATTCAAGATGAGAAAAACAGCTTACATGCTTTCAAAAAAACTTACACTGTATCCCTAAGAAAAAGTGCACTGGTTATCTTTAAATAAAACTCAATTTCACACTGTTCTATTAAATGCATTGAAGTTTTAAGGCTGCTCTCTCTTATTCACTTCCCATAATTTCAAACTATTTTTTACAAAACTGCTTGCCATTACACCAATAAATGTTGCATTTCCCTCAGCAGGGAATTCTCAGAACTCAAAATTAACTGCTTGCACCTAACTGCTTGTTTCCATATAATAGTCTGTAATGCATCTATCAGTTTCAATCAGACCAGAATGTACAACTGCCTTCAGTTTCACACTTCTCAACTCCAACTTAATATTTGCTAATGGAAAAAAGGTAATATCTTTGTAGTTGTAAGGAATTTAGCACTGTTATGGCTTTAATCATTTTGTCTTAGTTTTCAACCCTACCTGCTTACAAAAAAAATTTGTTTACAGCTTAAGCCAAGACCATAAATCTAGACTCACCAAATCATGTAAAACCATAAATCTAGACTCATCTAGGCTCACCAAATCATGTAAAATTCTAATGAAAGACAGGGACAAAGTATGGACTGCCTGTTTAAAGAATAAAAATGACAAATCTTCAGTAATACAGACAACTCTACAATTAAACAAAAAGACAAATATTACATGACAAAAGAAAATCATACTATTCCTACATTCAAAATAACCACAAAAACAACCCTAAGAAATTCTGGTCCTCCGTAATCACTACCCAGCCAAGGAAATGAAAATAGTCCCAATCCATACCCCAATATACAACCCATTCAAACAGCCACCAAATTCAACACGTACTTTAGAGAGTCCATATCCGACCTAAAAATAAACCCAACTCATCCACCCCAACACACTACCACTAATACCTCTAGTACTAACCTCTACACACGCTACACATTACATACACACACAAACCAGCCCCTCACTCATAACCAAAAACTAAACCACCCTCAGCTTACTTTTCAGTCCATCCCTTTATCTCAAAAAAAAAAAAAAATTTACTACTACAAAAACTGAAACCTTGCTCAACCTCAGCAGAGAGCCTCCCACCAGAATACCTAAAGCTTGCCTCTGAAGCAATAGCATTCCCTGTTAACATCTTAATTAATAGATAACTTATGGAAAAGATCACACATTATCCATTTACATAAGGGAGGTAACTCCACTGACACCACAGACTTTTGTCCTATTGCAATCTTGTCTCCCCCTCTCTAAGATACTAGTAAAATGTGAGCACTTACAACTTCTCCACTGCCTTACACACAACAACCTACTTTCTCACACTCAACATGGCTTTAGACTGGCAAAGCACCTCAACAGCCTCTCTTTCATGGACTTTGTCAACAAAGCCTGTGACACTGACAAATGAGTATATGCAGTATTTCTAGATTTGTCAAAAGTATTTAACATGGTATCTCTCCCCAAACCCCTTAAAGAACTTTCCAGCATTGGTCAATCCTCCTCCTCACTTCAGTGGTTTTCTAGCTACCAAGCTGACAGGGAGTAAGCACTAATATGGCAGGGCTCTATCTCCCCATATCACATCACCCTCACAGGTAGTACCTCAAGAATCCATCCTTTGTCCATTACTATTTAATGTCTTCACCAATAACTTACACACATCCTCCTTTGAAGGCACTCATCCAATATGTAAATGACTCCACTATCATCTGTGTATCAGACACATTAATCAATCCACAACAAGTTTTCTCTTCCATGGAAACATGGCTCTCCAATGCTGAACTCCTACTGACCCCCCCCCCAAAAAAAAGAAGCAATTTCTCTTCACCCACAAATCTCACAGCTCCAACAAAACAAACTTCACAAACTTTTCAGCCAACAATACTGAAACTGAATTGATTCAGCATAGCAAGCTACTAGATGTCACAACTGACGATACTCTTAAGTTTGACCTACACATACAAAACAGTATAAAAAAAACACCAAAAAATAGGCATGCTATACAGGAATAAAAACTTCCTCACAGCAGCTACCAAAATTATCCAGGCCAAAACCTACCTCCTGCCCTCACCGTTATATGGGGCCCCAATTCTAACTAACTTACAGACAGAAAAAAAAAACTAGGAAGCTGGTATAACAAAACTGCCAAATTTGCCATAAACACAACCCCTCTAACTCATCACTGTAAAGCCTTACATTCCCTAAGGTGGCTTAAACTCCCCCATAAATCATCCATAACCCACTAGCTTATCCTGCTCCTAGCCCATTAATCAACTTTTATATCCCAAATAAACATCTCAGACTTGAAGACAAACATCTCCTCATTTATTTATTTATTTTTTTTATTTAACATTTGTTGACCGGGAAAGTCCAACTAGGTTCCACAGAGCCCGTTTTCAGCGGAGGCCCGGGGAGAAATGCTCCAGATGACTTATAAACCTAACAAAACATGACTCATAAACCTAACAAAGCCCCAGACTTAAGCCTTTACTCCTGCTCTGAGGCAAAACTATGAAACTTAACTATCAAAATTGCTACTAACCTGCACTCAGTCAACCTCTATAAAAGAATACTTCAACAAAGCTTGGATCTGCTCCTGTATGTGCCCACGCTGAGGTACTTTTCTACCTTTTTCTACCTCAACTCTCTCTATCACCCTAATCTCCCTTCCTGTACACATAACCCCTACCCTTCTCTACTTGTACTATTCTACGCCTTCACCAATACAATCTGTTACCCTATTTTATGACCTCTAGAATATTAATAATCCTTGTTATAATTATGTAAATAATGCTGAATCTTCCAATTATCAGGCTCTCCATATAATGTATACTTGAACGTTATGACTTTATTATGTCTGTTGAGTTTTTATTCTGACAAACTAATGTGCAGTTTTTCAAATGTTGTGCTTGAACATTACGACTTTCTTACATCTGTTTAGTTTTTCATTCTGTTAGCCATATGTATCTGGAGCTTTTCTCCCTGAGCCTCTGCTGAAAATGGGTACCTCATGACCCAGTCAGACTTTCCCGGTAAACAGATGCCAAATAAATAGACATTCACCCTTGTAAAAATTAGAAAATATTTTAATTCTACATATAATATAATTGGTGCCCCTTTACACCCCACCCCAACCCAGCAGCCACAGATGACAACAAAATCACAGTAAACTTGGTTTTGTCAAGCTTTTCTACTTTTGTTATAATGTAAAGCCTATATTTCTTGCAACTAAAAATTACTTGTTTACTTTAATATCTTATAATATACAACAGTCAGTGAAAAAACTCCCCACCATTTAAAATATCTCACTACACAAAACTGATACTATATAAAATATGCAGTTTATATAATGAACTATTTTATGCAAATACTAATAAAAAAATTTTATTTACAGTTAGTTTTTTCCCCTCTTAGTGTCCTTCTAAACATTAATGACAAAGTGGAGTGCATGCTTTACAGTCCACCCACAAGTGTAACAAAATTAACAGAAATCCAGTCATTCTCAACCACTTTTTTTTTTGCAATAACATAGTTCACAGATGTGATCAATGCTATATAATCTACCATTTATTCACTAATTTTAGTTTTGCTGGTCATCCTCCTGTTCATCTGCATCTCCCAACAACAGACTCTGATTCAAGTCTGAGGTACTCCTGATTCTTCTAATAGACTCTTGTGCTTTTCTCTCTCTATCAAGCATTTTCCTTTGGAACACTGAAAAATGTTTCACCAGTAGTCTCACTACGAGCTTTATTGTCAGAAGAATGAGGAAACTGAGCCCTCTTTTGTTTGCTGGCTCCTTTTTTGTTGGTTAAACCTTATTTCCACCTTAGCCTATTCTGCATCCAAGTATATCTTTGATCATCCAAGAAAAATATTCTAAACAGCTGGATACAGTGGCTTGAATCTCACACATGCATCAAAACAATCACTGATTGCTAGGATAAATTTGCTTCTATTTTGCCTTTTATACAGTGAATAATCATTTTCCACAAACACTATGTTGTCTCATTTTTTAAATTCTTTTCCCTTCTGCCACAGTTTGTCAGAATCGGCTCTTTCTGCTAGTATAAGTGCATCTTTACTAATACAGGTATTGAGTGCTTTCTCATGGCCAAGTTTGGTGCATACACTAGATGTGCCTTTTCAATTAACAAATCCTGTTGTGGAATATCAGTCTAGTTGCTTATTTGTGCTTTCATAAAATTAATACAGTCTGGTCCTTACAGTTTTCTCTGGCACAACAGAAAATCCATTAACTCTACCATTTTTGAAACAGCTCTTCTTCAATAGTCTTTCAGTCAGCCAGTCTTTTCTTCATTTCAACCTCTGATTTTTTCACTTTTATCAGCTCACCTAAATAGCTAGTTAAAGTTTCTTCCATTTTATCCAGCCTTTTATTTGAGTAGACATACTCCTTCAATGTTTCATTTATTTTAATAACCTCAGAGTGCACTTGACTTATTTTTCCTCTAAACTGATCAAAGCCATCTCTTCTACCAAATGTGAAGCTTGAACTGCTGCAGGATTCTTCCCAGACAGTGCTTTCTCTTCATATTTTCTGGATGAATTTCTTTCAGGTTCTCTAAATTACTTCTTTGCTGGCATCCAGGCAGTGTACTTACTAGTAACTGAATGTTACTCAAGCTAGCAAAAACTTTCATTTCTCAACTTCATTTTTCACACTGAGAGCAGAAATTGACCAGTGTGCAGCCATCTCGGAAGTCTTCCTAGCAGCCTTCTTGACAAAGAATTGCAACTCCTTATCCAAACATTTAAAATTAGGCTTGGCTGCAGAGAGATCTGGCTGTGTTACCTCCTACACTGAAAAGAAAGCTGCTATGACCATGTGTCACCATGCTTATTCAACACCATTACCGCTGTACATGTCTGATCACACTGAAAGACCACTTCAGAATGCCTTGTCTGATACAGTCACTACTAACATCCCTGAAAGTTGATGCACAACATCAACTGCAGACCAGATTCAGACTAATTATCAGGGTGTGCCGCCCTCAGTACATCTATCATCATCGCCTGAGACAGAATGGGGGTGGGGGGTGGAAGGCCTATCAAAAATCAGCTAAGAAGATATAATACACCATCCCAGGTCTCTGACTAGAAATGGAAATAAGGGAATCTCCAGGTTATAGCTGTCTTCTAAATAATCACACACACTGCAAAGATAATGAGATATCTGCATATTTTTACTTATTTTACATTTGCTAACACTAGGCAAAAACAAGTCTTCAGGGGCAAACAGGGAACTGTGTCTGGCTAAGTGATTTGTTCAGCGATGTACAGCAAACAAATGGAAACTGGGGGGACTCAAAGCCAAGATTATAGCAAGAACTTTGTCAGCAGCTTGCTGCCTTAATTCACTGGTGCTGAACTGCCACATATATGAAGCCTCACAGTATAAACCTGTCAGTGCTGACCTAGTATGAACAATGACAGTCCAGTTTAGAATTTGGAATAACATGTCCCAATAAACCAATAATACTAAGGCTTATAGTCTTATTAAAAATATACATTCTCTTGAACTATAACCAACAGGAAGCCAATAAACACTGTTGAAATGTGAATATATTAGGCTTCCTCTTGCTCTCAAAGAATCCAGAAATGGAATCACTTTCTTCTAGTGGTCTGGCAACTACTACTCTAATTGCATCTGGATAAGAAAGTCTCCCATGTACAGAAAATTAGGGATCTCATTCAGTATGAAGACAACAGACACTAGAAGAGTACTCTTACGGTCACTGGCCAGTCTGAAAGAAAGCCTACAGACTTTGGGAATTTAAGAAATCTCTTCTGGGGCTGGAAATAGTGGGACACATCAATGCACATCATTTAGGTTGAGAGTGCCCATACCATACTTATTAAGACACTCAGAGAATGGCTTGGATAATTACCATCTTGAATTTCCTTACAGAGAGGTGCCTAATGAGACTGGACAAGTCCAGGATGGGTCTTCACTGGCCCTTTTCCTAGCAAATAAAAAACAACTTGGAATCGTACCATGCTGTCTTGAAAGAAAACAGAACTCTTTCTACTGCTCTGTTTTTCTACATCTTTCTCAAAAATGGTCTTTCTCTGACAAGAAGGGAGTTTGAAGTAGTTGGCAAGGGTTGACTGAGGGAGTGGGTTTCAAAAAAATAAGTTTGCAACCAATATCCAAAACTCCACTAAACTACCTATCATTTGAAATACAAGCCCTATGGCTGAAAGACAGAAATGTTGCCCACAACAAAAAATTTTCAATGGAAAATCAAGTAAGACACTGGATAAGGGAAGGTTTTCCCTGCTATGCCAGCAGAGAAAAATCCCAAAAATTAATTTGAAAGCAACACCACCCCACCGAAGAAGAGGGTGTTATTTAAATAAATTCTGGCTTCTGAAAAGTTATGGTATCTCTCTACTAATGTTTAGAGGCTTATCTCCTTCACCATAAGATTGTACTTTAGATGTGAAAGTTGGAAGTTGTATGTAGTTCAAAAGAGAGAAGAAATGTCAACTTTTTCCAAAGCAGTATAATTATCTGTAGAAGCATTTTTTAAAGAATCTGTAGAAACATTAAGGTAACTGGACAAATTCTCTCTTGGTTTTCCATATAGTTATTTGGTTCTGAGACCATCTTTATTCATATGACTGAAATTAGTGTGCCAGCAGACACCAGGACGTGCCAAACTTTTTGAAACTACAGCAAACCTGACAAAATGGGCAGGGTAAGATGCAGACTTACAAAGTGCACAAACAAATTAGATGAAGTGATTAACATTTTGAGCAACTGCATCATCAAGACCAGAGTTGAACTCTTCAACCACAGTAATTGGTTAAATCACAATATTCACAAAGTCAAACAATAACAACATAAAGTTTCAAATGCCACATGACAAAGAATGAAGCCTTTTTTATAATCAGTATATCCTTATCAGGACTACAAAGCATCAGTTTCTTAATGACCCTGACTACAGAGGAATCTGTAATCATGAGCTGATGGTCTGAAACCACTGCTTAACCTCTTGAAACAGACTATAAAAATCTTTCTAAACCCTTAGGTATAATGTGTGGTGAGATTAATCTACTCATATAAAGTCACCACACTGTCACCCATTGGATGATGTGCTGAAAATCAGGAGCTCTCAGACAGCACAACATTAGTCAATATGTAATGTATCTGTCTTTAGAAAAGAGGGAGACAGTTCTGCTCAGAAGTTAGGAAAACTACATGAAAACTCAAATGATTTAGAAAGGTATCCTATTCTACTAGTTACTCAACCCCCTAAGGTTTCAAATCCACAACCACTCCTTTCTGAAAGCATACCTTTAAGTTAATTTGTGGGGCTTAAAAATTTGTTTCATTTCACAACCAATCACTGGAAATGTCTGGCAGACCCAAAAACAGGCTGCATGGTGAAGTAGTGACTACAGTTGCAGACATACAGCTCAGTTTTCTGGCTCAGTTTCAGCTGGTGTACCTTCGATGCAAACTATGAATGTCTTTCCTGTGTCCATGTGGTTATTAGCTGGGTGTTCTACTATCATCTCATATAGGTTCATAGGTTGGTACAAGGCTATCGGCCCTAGGGCCTATGCAAGCCTATCCATAACAATTCCCTGGATATTTCTTCCCACATTTACTTCTCCAAGCCCCTGTCTAGCAGGACAACTGACATGATCCCCGGGGTGAATTTCCCATTTCCCATCCAATCATATGGGTTCATAGGTTGGTACTAGGCTATCGGCCCTAGGGCCTAAGCAAGCCTAGCCATAACAATTCCCTGGATATTTCTTCCCACAATATTTACTTCTCCAGGCCCCATATCCCAAAAAACATACTGTTAGGTGAACTGGAAGTCCTGTAAACTGTTTAAAGATGTACAACAGGTGTGTTAGTAACTATGCAAGTAAATCCTGCAAATGACCATTTTTTATTCAGAGTTAATTCTCTGCCTTATGTTATTAAGTTCCAGGACTGGCTCCAACTATCTGATAACCCTGAACATAATTATGAGAATCACACTACGAATAAAATTCAAACACAGCAGAGCTAATTTTGCCAGAAACAGCATTAAAACCATTATTATTATTATTTTTTTTTTTGCTACATTGGAAAAGAATTCAAAACAATTTTCTTAAAGTTGCTTCTCCAAATACTCAGCTTAAAACTTGTTGTGGTAGAACTTTTTTTTAAAACACTGTTAGCAAATCCTCACATTTTAAGTTGCAACACAAACTGGAATACATTTAAAAACCATAACAAAAGGTTGTATTATCATTGTGCAGTATTACTGTAACATTTTTCATTCATTCTCACATTACATACATTGCTACATTTCCGCCTTCGCCTAAAACCTCCTGGGCATTATTCTGCACTTATTGCTATTACAAATTCCATTTAGTTCTATGAAATTTGCTCCTTCTCATTTTGTAACAATCCCACCTCAAGTTCAGCTCCTTTATGATATCAAAAACTTCAGTTACATAAGCTACATATTTTGATTTCTATTTTTTCTCATTTGCTTTTTTTTGCCAGCCAATAGCTAACAATAGTAAGGTCTTAGTATGTTGAGGTAATTTAGATTCTATAACCAGACCAGAAAAATAATTTGTTACCATTTGCTCCCCAACATTTCTGTTAAAGTCCTCTGTAAGGAATTTTTTAAATTTGACAATCTTATTCCATTCACAACACACATGTTCCAAGTTATTCCTGTCTTTTCCATCGCATATCTAACATGTCTATATCAATTCATCCTCTACCCCTTTTCCCATTTTTTGCACATGGGGTTGGGGTGTCACTTCAACAGTGACAATCACCTCAAGCCAAGGTTTACACTGCCGGCTGGCTAGCCCTGCTGCGGTAGTTCATCCATACCCAAATACTCGCACCTACAGGCAATTTAGTGTGTCCAATCCACCTACTGCAATACCCGAGGAAGAATCCACTGAAGTCTACCCGTAGTGTAGACATACCTAAACAATTCCATGCAAAAATACTAAACCCTTCTGGATGTGGTAGCCTGCCTGGGAGCCCTACAGACTCCATCTCACTGTTCATTTGTAAACTGCCTTTCTGTTCCCTTTTCCCAACTTTGCCCAACCTCCTCTGATTGATTCTTATAGTTGAAGTTGACATGCAACATAGCATGCAACCTACTACTTAACCCCTTAGCAGCATATGATGTTAAAGACTCCACCAAAAACTCAAAGATGCCTTTCTACTAAGCACTCCTCTGTCTATTTATCATTACTAGTCCTATAAAAGACTGATAAAACAGCATACAAGCAATCTCTAGCCAGCAGTCCAAACTCCTGCTTAACTTCATCCCACTCTATCTTTTCCTCCACAGTTAGCTAATCCCAATACTTTGGTTCCTTTGCTTATTTTTTCCCAGTAAATTCCAGCTGTCCTGCATATTTTCTATACCCCTACCTGCAGACATTCCTACTGGTAAGACCTCATTTATCCATTCTTTTGCTGGCTTAATTAATTGAATACTGACTGCTACGTTATGGATTATGTGGTTGTTACCAATTTCCTACGTGCTTGTACCCAAACAACAAGACACTCTCTCAAAACTCTTTGTTTCATCATCACTTCACTCTGTTTTTTCGTCTTTAGCTTAAGCTGGGTGCAGGAGCTTTAACTGCACAGCTTTAAAGTACCCTTTCAAATCAAGTAACCTTAAACCACCTGGCTTTTTGGGGAGAATTAGATTATCCTATTAAACGCTTGCCCTCTTCCCCTAATTCCTTCAACTGTATTAATTTCCACCCACAACTCATCCTCTGGTTGATCAAAATGTGCCTGACCTGTGTACAAGACTGAAGGGACCAAAAACATTTTCACTGCTTATATTTCACTGCCTATCAACTACTTCCGAGTTTTTTAAATTGTATACCTTTTATTCTGTCTCTTCCCATATATCTCGACCTGCCATAAGAGAACCTTTTTTAATTCATACACCTAAATACTTCATCTTATCATACACCGTTAGGAATGGGTATTGTTGAACCAATGCATGTATAACTTCATAAGTTACCACTATACATTTTATCTTCATTTTATATTCCCAAAACACTTGAAACTGACTCAAAATGTTGAACACCAAAATGGCCTTCTTCTGGATTTATGAAAGTAGAAAATAATATCTGGAAATAAAACTTTTTCTTGATTATATCATACCAGTTATATCCTTAAATTTGTCACCCTATATTTAGAGTGATTAGCAAAGAAAATAAGTAAACAACATAGAGGAAGGAGGGCATACCTATCTGGTTCCTCTGTTCAGACACAGCTTATCCAAAAGGAACCCACCTACTTTAATTCTTACCACTGACCCTTTACATAACTAACCCTATTATTCTATCTGGGAACACAAATGCCACCATTGCCCTACTCAAAACCCAGGCTGACCGTTTTGAAGGCTTGCTCTACAACAAGACCCACCAATAGCAGAGTTTTCTTGCATTCTGTTTCCCTCTGGATTGTTGTTATATTATCAGATGTTTGCCACCCCTCCCGAAAACCACATTGATCCACTTTTATCAATTTTGGTAATATCTTCACCATTCTCTTAGCTAAAATAAACAATTCATAGCTGTGGTTTAAAATCAATACGAGTTGATATGAAGCAGGATCTGAATGGTCTTTATCTTCTTATGGCAATTCAGCCACCACAGCTTTCTTCCACGATGCTGGCACTCCCTCACTCAGTTTTAAAATACTGCTCAGCAAAGCCTTCCAGATCTTTACCACTCTCTTCTTTCAAAACTACCACATTTCTACAAAAATACCATCTGTTAAAGGAGACTTCCCTCTTGATTGATTATACATCACTGTTTTTATTTCATCGCTTTCACTCTAGTTGTAAATTAAGCTTCATCTTCCTCTAGTCTTGGCATAACTAAGCCTTCTATGAATATTTCCATTAGTGACATTTTTTGGTTTCCACATTTATCTGCATTATACACATTTGCATAAAGTTAATAAAATACATGTTTAATACCACTATAGAACCTCTGAGTATTTTTCTTGTAATAGGCTCCTTACTTTTGGTAACAACTATTTTATGAAACCTAAATCATCAGGCTAAAAGATTTTGCCATCTAGAGTTACCAAAAAAAGAAAGAAATAAAATAGAGAAAAAGAACTGCTTAACTGCAAACCTTGTAAACTTGTGTATATTTTCCATGTATTACCAAATTTTCCTTTAAGGAATTTATAATTCCTTCTCCTCTTGTTCTGTGAGATTCTCCCTTCTTTTGCCATACTTTAACCTTTATCAATTATAATTCCTATTACCTCCTCCCATACCTATTTTTCTCTTATTTCTACCATGTATCATTAACTCACGCAAGCCCACCACATGTTTTTTTATACTTTCAGTTCACACTCATACCTCCTTATGGCATCCAGATATTTTTTTGGGACTTGTCTTCTTTAACTAAGCGACTCACCAGCTAATAGGCAGTATCAGAAAGGGTAAGGAATTAACATGGCAACAACAAAAACAACACTACTAAAGTTGTTAGACTAGGATGTCCTGCAGTGAAGAAATTAATCATTGTTTGCCACTTATTCATATTTATGTTCATATTTTCATAACTGAGAGACCTACATTTTATTGAGGTTTATGATGTAAAACACTAATGTGAGAGACAGGACAATTCACTGAAAATGCTGGTTTACATCACACTGTATTGGAAATATTGCTAGTTGTGTTAGCAGTTATGAAAATAAGCAACATTTCCACAATGTACTTAACACTTCAAAAACAAGTGACTTACAAAGTGTTGCATGACATTATGTGAAACCTTAGACGTTGAAGAAAATTGTCTTTAATATTTGCACTGTAAATTGCCGGAGAGATATCCAGTATTATTTGTATTGCTAATTCTACATTTAAACATGTGATTTTCATATTTATGTAAATATCTCAAGAACCATGCACGTAGAGATGGAATTTCTTGGTGCCATATGAAAGATTATACATCTAGGGTGTACAGTTTTCAAGATATGAAAATTTCTTTGAGAAAGTTTAGCAAAAATATAATTTGGAGTTTGTGTGCTTTATTATACAGTAAGTACACTATTTATGGAAAAGACTATGAACGCACTATTTTCTCTGTAAAGAATACTTCTTACTGATAACACTATTTGTACAATTGTAATAGCTTTTATTGTCACACGGCATTTAGATTTGTTTATCTTATGCTTTTAAGTTTATTTTTCAGAAGATGCTCTGGAATGCAAGATATGTGTTGGCTGCTAGATGTGTGACATTCTGCACCACATGGGTATTAATGAGTTATACTATTTTTTCATTTTATCCCACTCACTAGCTATCCCCTTCGGAATTAATATTCATCTTCCCTACTAAATCTCAAATTACTCCCACAATCCATTTTTCTCCTTCCTCTCTTTTAAACAGCAAAACAGACAGACACCTAGTCACATATACGTCTTCAGACATCCACCATCTGTACTACTAAGAATCTGGTTCAAACTCCCAGCCAAAATAATATTCTCTGCTAAAAGTTTATTTCTCCCAAAATTCCCTTAATCTCTAATACAGTACTTTGAGGTGGAATATAAATATAAGTAATATTCCTCCTGTGCCAGTAAACCCTTATTGCCACAAAGTATACCACTGTTGCCCTTTTTCCTTTTTTATCCCTACTGTCGCCCACTTGTAATCAATATTACTACCATTTTCCCTGATATTCAGTTGAATGAGCAAACAAGCCTCCCCACATATACAGAGGTTCTCAACAAAAACATACCCAAACAAGAGAGACCTCAGAGGCAAAAAACACACACAAACTCCACTTGCCCACCACACCACACAATCCACACACATGTGCCTCACAGCCACTAAGGCGTAAACATAAACCCAACATATTAGTTATAGCAGACTCCATTGTGAGACACGCAGATGTGCCCCTCATCAGGCTGGATAAGGAGAAAGTCACAGTTAGTTGTTTGTCAGGTGCCAGAATCCGCCACATCACCAATGCACTCAAGTCTCTCAACAACAGGTACTGTTATGTCTCTGTCATAGTCCATATTGGCATGACAGACTTGAGACGTACCTCCCTGGACTATATGAAGAGAAACATGATCAAGCTCGCTGAATGTGTGTCCTGGGCAGTTATGTTCCTAGCCTTAAGCAGCATTCTACCAACACCCAGAATGATGCCTCAAAACAAAAGGAAAATGATTGACTAACTGGCTTAGTTTCTGGTGTCATTCCATGGGTATTCATTACCAGACAGCCTGGGAAAACATGATTGAAAAACCACAATGCTTTGCCAGACATGGCCTGCATCTGTCTCTCTTGGGCTTCAGGCTCCTGGCAAAGGCTCTTGCCTCCCCCATAGTGCCTTTTTTAGGCAATGCCAGGAGGTCAAATGTACCAACAGGAAAATTTCATCAAAATGCAAATTAAAGGTCATGCTGCTAAATGCTGAGTCTAAACAAGCAAGCAAGCATTCTTAACCCTAGAAAACGCTGACATTTGTGCAGTCACAGAAACCTGGTTCAAAGCTGCAGAGAGCACCCCAGCCACACCAGGCTACTCATCCTATCCTACATTCAGACCCCAAACCATGGGCAAACTCAAGGTGCAGTTGACCATCGATAAGACCACTATTCAAATCATAGCCAACTACAGGCCCCAAGATTTGACGCAAGATGCCCACTCCACCTATCTGGACCTCTTCAAATCCATCACGATTCAACCCTTTTCTCTAATCCCAACCATAGACTGGAAGAACTACTCATGCCAAAACACAAATGCCCTTAGATTCTTTGATTTTGTCAATGCAAATGCCTTGGAACAGGTGGTCGACACCCCCACAAGAGGTGACAATACCCTGGACTTTGTATTAACAAACATGAGTAACCACTGCAGCATCCCTACAGTGTCATCCTCACTGGTAAGATCTAACCACAAAGCAGTCACTTTCGACATCAGCATCTCCCCCCCCAAGCCCCCCCCCTCCAACTAGGGTCAAATAAAAAAAACTTCTCCAAAATTGATTACAACTTCCTGAGGAAGATATAAACAGCTTCACAGCCCCCTCCCCCTCCATAGGGACTGGCACATATGTCCAAACCTGCACAAAAATACTATACAAGCATTTATATAGCTGCATGGAATCAGGAATAACCGAAAGGACAAAATCCTCCTCCTCAAGGAAGACTAAACCTGTCTGATGGACATCTTCAATAAATACACTCTACAATAAAAGGAAAATATTGCTGTCCAGGACCAAGAAGCAGCAGGTGCCTAACTGGAAGCAATCTATCCTTGGCCTGAACAAGCAAATAAGAGCACTAGTGAAATCCTCCAAAGCAAATTTCAAGTCCAAACTGGCCATATCTACTAAAGACAATCATAAGGCCTTCTTCACAAATGTGCCCAGTCTCAAAGAAAGCACTCAGATCTGCTCAGAACCGGTGGTGAAGGACACCACATACTCAAATGCCGTAGATACAGCCAACCTGCTGGCAGACAGATTCAGTGAAAACTTTACCCCTCTGTCCCCACCCCATCAGTAAATCAGGACACCCCTAGCACCTGCCCCCTCCCCTTATCTCTAGGGAGCAAGTCATCACTGCCTTCACAAAGGCAAAAAAATACAGCCTCCATGGGACCCAGTAACAAGCCAGGCGGCATCCTACATGATCTCAGGCAGGAACTTGAAGCACCATTAGGCACCTTATTCAATCAAAGTACCAACTTCGTCCCAGCCAAGTGGAGGACAGCCACTGTCATCCTTTTGCACAAATGTGGAGCATCCACCGATCCAGGAAATTATAGACCCATCAGCCTAACTAGCCTGATTTGCAAGGCCATGGAATGGATCACAGACCTCATTAACAAGGATACTGGCAACTTCCAAACACTCGATCCCACACAGTTTTGTTTTGTCAAGGAGAAGTCATGTCTGTTAAATCAGGTTGACTTTTTTGAGACAGTCACTAAAGCCATGGACGAGGGGAAGACAGTGCACACCACCTACCTTGACCTGGCCAAAGCCTTCGAGACTATTCCCCACTTGGGTATAATAGATGAACTCTCTCAGTTAAGCATCAATCCATATGTTACCAGATGGGTAGCAAACTGTCTCATTGGTAGAACCTCTAGTCAAAACAGAGGAAGCCACCTCAAGCAGTAGACCCGTAATGAGCGGTGTACCCCAGGGATCTGTTTTATGGCCTCTGTTGTTTGGGATACACTTGTCTGATACGGGCCAAAACCAGTAGCCTATGGCTCACCAAGCTTGCAGATGACTGTAAGCTGGGCACTGTCATCAATTCCCCTAGTAATGTGGACATCCTCCAAGAGGGTCTCACCGAAACAAATGACTGGTGCCAGAAACATGGCCTCAAAATGGTCTTCAAATTTAATTACACTAATGCATATATTACAGCCTGTGTTCTGAATTACATACTGCCATCTGCTCTTATCTTACCTCTATTCCCTTCCCAGATTTAAAAAAATGCATACTTTCAGCCAACAATAACTTTTAGCCTTAAGAAAATGTACATGGACTACTGTTAAAATGAACTGTAAACCACTATATTTAATGCATTAAAGTACTAAGGCTGCAAGGGAGGAATATACTTTGACAGCTATTCACTTCCCACAGTTTAATTTTATTTGATTTTAGGTTCTTACTAATCTTAAAGCTAAAGGAGACAATCAAAACCTCAGCTACAACACCCAATACTGATGGAAGACTAACTGTGTCCCTATTAAGTTCGTTCAGTTTTCACTGGACTGCGTGCCAAAATCCCTTTGAAAGTTAATTACACTGCACCTTGCAGATTTTACTCAAAACACACCATTAAGACCTCTCTTGATTAAATGCCTGTAGTTGCAGGATGCTTGTCATCAGCCCAAGACAGATGCTGAAGGAAAAAATATATAGCTAGTTTAAACAAGAAAGAACTATTTTTTCATGCTTTTCATCATTTTATATTTTAAGAATTTTTGCTTAAAAACTATTTGTCTGTAGCATAAACTATGAACATTAATTTATACACCCAGCTTTATAAAATGGGAAATATTTTAATTCTATAAATAAAACACACATTTGCATTCCTCTCAGAAGCCGTACTTTAGTATTACTAGCATATACAGCAGTCACTGATAAAATTCACCCATCTCACAGTTAGTTCTGACTACATATTACACAGAACTACTTTACAAAATAACTTGCAATTTAATTTGCATCAGGAAACCTGTATACAAATTAAGATGTGTACCTATAGTTACTTCATCGGTCAAATTCAGTGTCCTATTAACAGCATAGAGAAGTTTATACTTGCCACAATATAAAACACAGAAACATTTCATCAAGCTTAAGATTGCATTTATAACAAACTGTGATGACCCTTTTGTGGGTAAGTGATCAAGAAACCTGAATCCTCACCACTGAGGATGGAGAGGGACGTTGACTTGGAATACAAATGGATACACTCAATATTTCCAGATGCAGCTCTTTGCACAAAGTACAGTTTCCCATAAGAGCACATGGAGAACGCAGTCAGCCCAGGGTCGGGGTTTCTTTCTATCTGTCTCGCTCAATGTCCACAATAAGACTCCCCACTGCTACAGCTGCAAGGTCAAGTCCTCCAGCACCCTCTCTGTGAAACCAGTGCTTTGTATCCCTGCTCCAAGTAGCATGAACATACACACACCCCTGGGAAAGGTTGGCCCAGATTTACCTGCTGTGCCCCCTTCTACCCAGAGTATAAGGTAGTTGTCACTGCCACCATACACACCACAACAAAGGGTGTCCAATTAGGGTCTATATTACATAAACAAAATCCAAAAATGCGAACGAGCTAAAGGTCGAAAATGCAGGACCTTGAACACTATTGGGGGGGGGGGGCTGCCCTCCCGCTAAATATATATACCAACTCCGTGATCGCACTACAGTGAGGAAAGGGCAAATATTCCAATCCTCACTGTACCGAGATCTAACAAAAAAAACAGATCGTGATCCGGCATTTCCAACCTTTAGGTCATTTGCTATTTTAAGCTTTCGGCATTCTAACAGGAAACTTCCAATTATACTGTGTAATATTAATACTAATACAAATGGTAGTAGTTGAACAAGACAGCTAAGCCTCCTGGAATGGCCCACACAGTGTCCTTAAATAAATATAAGCACTCTAAAAGGTTAAATACTTTCTAAAAGGACCAGCCACAATAAATGTTTTAAATATACTTAATAATAAATAAGAGAACATGAAAATACTGTGTATATATATATATATATATATATATATATATATATATATTTACAATACACTACAGAGTTCAAAGCATAGGAAATATTGAAAATAACACTGATGGACAGACTCAAAGAAAAACAATATCTAAACTAAGATTCACTATATTTTCCTGACTGAATCTAAGAGAATTACCATTCCTACTTAACTCCTTTACTTAACACAGCAAGGCAGTTGATGTGGTGATTTGTCCGTCTTGTTGTCAGGCCCAAGACAGAATACTCAATACCGAGAGATTTCCCACTATAATATCTAAAACAATTTCCAAGATGGCTTGCAGAATGACCTCATCTGGTCACCTCATGCATGTAGGTTCTCACAGTATTCCCCTTTGAAGCTGAGACAGGAATTTAGCATAGATGGCTAGAATACACACCTAAATGCTTATGGCAGTGCCCTGGAGGCATGAAACAATTGCAATACTTCCCCTCTTTTTTTTTTTTTTTTTTACAGAGGCTATTAAACAATGGCCTCTCCCAGACCTACTGACTCCAGTTCCATTCAGCATAGTGGGGTGCTGTGTTGACGGCTTAACAGCTAATTTAATTTCAAGAATTTTCCAAAACTAACTGGACTGATATTAACTGCTTCTATTCCAGTGTCCTTTGCTAACATATATACATACACAGTCTCAAATGTACATTCTGTCTCTGTCCAGCAGGACCCATTGTTGAAACATTTTTTAATACTAGCAACTTTACAAACACATTTTAATATTCAAATGATATACAGGTGTAATGCATTTGTAGCATAAGCATTTGTGCAAATCAGTTTGATATTCCAGTGCCATACAGTTCTAATACATTTGTAATACAGGCATCTTGTATAAAACAGTTTGATATTCAAAGGACAAATCATTCTTTACAGAACACCATATGGGTATGCTGGGCACTTGCCCATATCATCACATACTCCATTCTATAACCATTAAAAAACTTAAGAGTAAAGAAGAACTTCATTTAAGAAAGATCTAGCAAGGACCTCTGTGAATAAAAAAAGAGGAAACGCTAAACGTTTCACTGAGTGGCTTGAGTGGTACTCTGCCTAACAGAAACAGTCAAGGCAGCCACACAGAAAAGCTGATCACTGCTAGGTAAAAAAAAAAAAAAAACTTATAACAGTCACCCCCTAAAAGTATCTGTAACCCAAAACTTAGCAATAAGGCACAGCAAGGATTGTGTTTTAAGGTACATCACTACTACTGGGGCATACCTCTACACCTGCAAACACTGAGCAATGGCTCTTCAAAACAGGAACATTCAGCTAAAACCTGGACAACTAATTAACAAAATTTGAATACCAAATAGTACATAATTCTTTCCACATACAGAAAGTGACAAAATGGTGGAACAATGTAAGCTGATGTACTATTTCATAAAATTCTACTACACAAGGTCATTTGTTTTTGATTCAGAAAAGAGGAGTTGTAAAATGTGCCCTCTATTTTTAAACTATTGTTACCACTAGTATGTTGGCTTGTAATGTGGTTTTATGAATACTAGACAGCTTCAAAAATCTTATTTGATGAGTGGGTTTCAGAAAATTGTTTGAAGAGAAAAATCAAACCTGAAAATGGGGACATACCTCCAGAAGTAGGGACATCCTAAATCAAGCCTGAAAATAGGAAACGCTCCTCCAAAATATGAACAGTTTTAGAGGTCTGCTACTGGGGTGAGTCAAAACACAAGGCACAGCAGAGTGACATGACCTTCCAGGAGTATTGTTATACAAACAAAAATTTAAATATGTTGTGTTTTACTGCTAATATACAATGATTTGTTTCTAATAAAGTTTTTTTTTTTGCAGCTGAACTAGACATTACTGCATTACAAATTCAATATCACTACTACTTCTAATTTGCAAAGCTGTACAACCAAGAAGAGTAAAATGTACATAATAAAGGAATCCAACTTGGCAAATGATGCAGGATATCCCCACAGGAATAACAGTGGTTATAAAATAAACATTTTGTTACTCAGACTGCTAGCACTGCGCAATACCTACCTTTGCTCTATGTTTATCCTGGTCAGTCACATAACTGACTCTACTTTTTTAGTGCAATTACAAATCTTTTCTAAAAATGGCATTACCATAGGAGGCAATTTAATCAACTTCAATACTAGTAATTGTCAGATTGTGAGGAATATTACTATATGGCAAATTACGATAAATTTTACTGTAGGATAAAAATGAAGAGCTTGAGTTTTACTTTGGTATGAGGAGTGGATCCCCCGGTGTCAAAAATTTGTTGCTCTGAAAATGTAATCAGTTTGCTTGACAGATTAACAGAACAGATATGCAATGCTTACATTACACCTGAAAGATTGAGTTGCTCTTTCTAAAACATATTAAAGGAAGTCTCATGATCCTGTTTGGCATAACTTTTAGTTATGTACTTACCATAACTTTAGATGCTTGGGATCCATCTCGCCTACATTCTGTACTGATGGGTTCGGAGCCGATCCTCGGCTCTGACTCGGCACGCTATACTATAGAGCGAAGTCTCTAATTGGCTGAGCTATTCTACATCCCAGGATGCACCACTACTACTTCCCCAGATCTTGTTTGTCCGCACACATGCACACACACATAGACAGTTGAAATAACATTGCCAGGTGTTTCAAGATGAAACGGCTAAACTGAACCGTTCGGTCTCTTCTGATCTCCAAGGCAGGGAGAAGGTGGGTGGGTTATTAGGAATGTAGGCGAGATGGATCCCAAACATCTAAAGTTATGGTAAGTACATAACTAAAAGATGTTATGTGATCCTATCTCGCCTACATTCTGTACTGATGGGACAGCGTCCCTAGCACCAGATTCCTGGGTGGCTCACTGGAAAACACTCCTGAGAACTGTGGAACCAAAGGAAGCTCGCCCCCGAGATGCCACATCCAATTTGTAATGAGAAATGAAGGTGCGAGGAGAAGACCAGGTAGCCGCAGCACAAATGTCACTAATGGCAAGCTTGGAATGAAAGGCTGTCGAAGTAGCCATAGCCCTTGTAGAATGAGCTTTCACAGAGGTTGTAAGCTCTCTATTAGAAAGAAGTTAAGTATGACTGATACAGTCCCTGATCCACTTGGCAATAGTGACCTTCGTGACGGCTTTGCCCAATTTATTGTCCGAAAAGGACACAAACAACTGATCAGTTTTCCGTGTTTGGTGCGTCCTATCTAAATAGAAACGCAATTGCCTGTGAACATCCAATGAATGGAAGATGTATTCCGCTCTGTCTGAGTAGTTTGGGAAGAAAACTGGGAGTTCCAACGACTGTTGAAGACAAAAACTAGAACAAACTTTGGGAACAAAGGATGGATTAGGCCTGAGGGATACTCTATCCTTGTGAAAAACCAGGTACGGTGGTTAGACAGATAGGGCTTGAAGTTCCGAAACTCTTCTGGCTGATGTAATTGCCACCAAAAAAGCAGTCTTCCAAGAAAGAAATTTCAAGTCACAAGTTGCTGCCGGTTCGAAGGGGGAAGAGGTCAAAGCACCTAATACGAAATTAAGATCCCACGGTGGAGTGGGATGAGAAATCGGAGGTCGTAGCAGCCCAGCACCTTTCATGAAGGCTTTGCACAACTTATTGCTCATCAAAGGTGGGTCTATGCTTTCATGTAAATTAGAAATAGCTGCTAGTTGAACCTTGATGGTAGAGACTGAAGAACCTTGATTGAATAAAGAAGCTAAAAACTTCTGACACCGGGGCAGTAATGGGATCTAATCCCCGGAGTTGGGCCCAAATGGCGAATCTCTTCCATTTGCTGTTATACATTTTTTTAGTCGAATTCTTGTGAGCCGAGGACAAGATATGTATGACTTCCGAATCCAAAACCTGGTTCCTGACTATGGTCGGAAGTGAAGGAGCCAAGCTGTTAACCTCAACGAGTGAAGGGACTGATGAAGCTGTCCCGACTGGTGGATCAAGAGGTCTGGAACCTGGTCCAGGAACCATGGACCGTCCAGTGCGTATTTCCGAAGAAAGGGCAGCCAGACTTGACGAGGCCAGTATGGGGCAACTAAAATCATCTTGCTCTGCAAGTGAATCGCCTTCTGGATCACCCTGGGAAGAAGGGGAACCGGTGGAAAGGTGTACAGTAGGCCGGTGGGCCAATCTTGGACTAGGGCGTCCTTGGGAAACCCCCCGGAACTGGGGTGAGAGAGAAGAACTGTTGACATTTCGTGTTGAGAGGAGTTGCAAAGAGGTCGCAACAAGGAGTTCCCCATCTTCTGAAGATCTGAGTTGCCACTCCGTCGTTCAGAGACCACTCATGCGGGGAGAGAATAGTTCTGCTCAGTCTGTCGGCTATCACATTGGATCTCCCCGGAATGTGTGTTGCTACCAAGAAACGGTTGGTTGCAATCGCCCAATCCCATACTTTCATGGCCTCTCTGCAAAAGGGGTAGGACCTGGTCCCTCCCTGCTTGTTCAGGTATCAGACTACAGACATGTTGTCGGACTGAATGGCAATCATGCCCTGGGGGAGGTAACTGTGTAGTGCTTGTAGCAATAGAAGCACCGCCCTCATTTCCAGTATGTTGATGTGGAGGGAACTCTCGTCGGGGTGCCACTTGCCTTGGACTGACCTGCCCAGGTAATGTCCCCCCCACCCCATCTGGGAGGCGTCCGTAGTCAAAGTGGCCACTGGAGGTGGAGGCACGAAGGGTCACCCCTGATCCAGGTTGGAGGAAAGAAGCCACCAACGGAGGTCCTGTTTGCACGTCTCCGTGATTAGAATGAGGTGACTGAGAGGGAGATCCTGATAAGACCACTGGACTGACAGGAGCCACTGGAGAATCCTCATATGCAATCTTGCTAAGGGAACTAGAAGAACGGTAGCCGACATGGAACCCAACAGTTGTAGGACCATCCTGGCTGGGGATCGGCGTTTGAGGAGCAATGCTCGGACTTGAGATTGTAATATTTCCATTCTCTCTGTAGGAAGATAGACCCGCATTTGCTTTGAGTCTATCTCTACTCCGATAAACCGTATGCGCTGAGATGGCAGCAACACAGACTTTCCCCAACTGAAGGTGATTCCTAGGGAGTTGCCTAGAGATATAGTGGCTGCTAGGTTCTGTAAGAGTAGACGCCTGGAAGTGGCAGTTAGGAGCCAGTCGTCTAGGTATGGAAACACCTGGAATCCTAGACTTCTCAGGTGAGCAGTCACCACCGCCAAACATTTGGTAAACACCCTGGGGGCTGTGGTGAGACCAAAGGGCAGTGCACGGAACTGGAAATGACTGTCTCCCAGGCTGAAGCGCAAGTGTCTACTGGACGCCTGATCTATCAGGATATGATAATAGGTGTCCTTGAGATCTATAGAGCACATCCAAACACCTTCCTCCAGCAGCGGGAGAATGGATTGTAAGGTGACCATCCGGAACTTGGACTTCTTGACAGAACGGTTGAGTTTGCTGAGATCCAAGATGGGCCTCATGTCCCCAGTCTTTTTTGGCACCAAAAAGAATCTTGAGCAAGTCCCCAATCCGGTCTGGTCTTCGGGGACCGGTTGGATGACTCCTTTTTGAAGCAGCTTTGAAATTTCGATGGCTGAGAGATCCCGTTGACTGGGTGGTGGGTCCGGGATTTTCCGGGATGGCGGGGGGGGCTGAGAAAAGGGAATGTTGTAACCTCCGGCAATGATCCAGAGCACCCATCGGTCCTGAGTGATATTCTCCCAGGCCTTCAAGTGCCTTGAAAAACGACCCCCGACTGGCTCCGGAGCGGAGCAGTCGGGCAATCCTTTAGGGATGCTGGAAGGTTGAGGAGCCACGAAAGGACTCGCGGTCTCCAGTGTTGCAGGGGCCTCTGCCGCCTCTGGGACGGCGTCTTCCTGAAAAATTTCCCCCTCCTCTGCCTCTAGAAGGGGGATCATCCTGCTGTGAGGGATAAGTCTTCTGAGATTTGCGGAACCACATTTTCCCCCCTCTTCTAGCCTTGGGATAAGGCCAGGAGTGGAAAACCGTGCCCCTACGGCAGTCAGAGTCTTACCCTCTTGTTCACAGTGGGTCAATGTGTCCTTTACCTTGGGTATAAACAAGGAGGACCCATCAAAGGGAGCGTCGGCAAAGGAAGATTTGAAGGCCTCCGCAAAATGACACAGGCGGAGCCAGGCTTGTCTCCGTAGAGCAACACCTGTACCCGCCGCTCTACTCGCCCCTTCGGCCGCATATGAAATGAGCCTCATGGACGAGTTCGATATAGATGATAGAGTAGCCAACTGAGAGCTAACCGTCTGGGCCAACTGCTCAGGTAGGTTACCAAAGAGGGTATCTGAAAGTTCCTTGACCAGATCCCTCTGAAGTCTGGTGAAGTGCGTCAAATAATTCAGAGACCTTAAAGTAAAGGCTGCTGAAGTAAGGGTGCGCTTCCCGTACCAATCCATACTCCTGGACTCCTTATTAGGAGGATGGACGGAAGTCGAAGCCTCTGCCACATCTTGCTGGGTAGCAGATGCCACCACCAGGGCATCTACGGCCACACCTTTAGATAAGAAATCCTTTTCAGGGGGGGCTGACAGAAATTTATTCAGGCGAGCTGGCACCGGTTCCACAGAATCCGGGTGCTCCCATGCCCTTCGAGAGATCAAATCCAGGAGCTCATCGAAGGGCGGAGACACCCAGGAGGCGGAAGGCTGAGCCCCGAAGGCCTTGAGGAATACCGACTCCTCAGCTGAAGGGGGTTTGGACTGCCAGTCGCCTCGTTGCTTGAGGATTTCCAAGATGTCCACGAAGGAGACATCATCCGAGGACGACTTGGGGGACCCCTCCGCATCATCGAGGTCGGTGTCCGAGGTGAGAGACTCATCAGGCGAGTCAACGTGCTTCCTCTTGCACTGTCTCTTCCTGGGAGGTTCCTCCGAAGAAGCCTCAGAAGGACCCCCAGGAAGGGAGGAATCCCCAATGGGGGGTGACTTCAGGCCCCAGGGCTCCGCTGTCTTGAGACAGGGGGACAACAAAGGAACAAGTCTCCGTGCCAAGGGAAGGTGCCGGAGAGATGGTGGAGGTAGCCAAGGAAGATTTGGCTAAAGCACTCCTCATGGCCCTGAAGGCCGGACCCCCCCCCAAGTCCTGGGAAGGTCCGACCCCCAAGGCCACAACAGTAGAAGGCACTCCCGCAGCCGACGCACCGAGAGGAAGGCTCGGAACCGAAAGCATCGGATCCGAAGCATCACCCCCGGGGCCGACCGAGGAGGTCTGTGTACCGAACTCCGACCCGAAGGTCGGGGTTGGAGTAAGGGTCGGAGCCGACCCGAGAACCTCCACTGGCTCCACCAGCACCGACTCCAACGGTGCCGAGGCTGTTGGAGGAGGAACCAATACAACAGGGTGGACAATCAGCTCCGGAGCCGACTGGGCTGGAGCCGAGACTAACTTTTGGAAAACTGGAGACTAGAACAGCCTTTGAAGCACCCTGTCTATATCCGAATCGGACATCCTTGAAGACCGAGAAGAGACCGATCAGGCCCGAGTTGACTTCTCTGCCGGTTCCTAAAGACTAGGGGACCGGCTCAGAATAGTCTCAAGTAATATCGTCGCCGAGGGAGATTCCACCAGCACAGTAATTTCCCTCGGAGCCGACGGGGACTTCGGCGCCGAGGTAGAAGAGTCTGAGTGAGCGACCTTTCTCGGATCCGAAACCAATGGAGCCGAAGAAGGTGACCCGCCTCTAGATGCTCGAGCGCTCGGCTCCGAAGACAGAGGAGTCGAGGCTGGAGGCATCGAGGCAGACCATTCCGACCTCGGCTCCGAAGTCCGTGGAGCCGACGGAGAAGCCTGCCTTGATTTCTTTGCTGTCGGCTCCGACGGACTGGTCGGAGCCGAAGACTTCTTCCTGGAAGGAGAGGGGGAAGAAGATAAAGCCTCCTCAAAAGAAGGGGTGATAAGCCCCTTCAATATCAATTTGTTTTTCCCCTCTTGGAGGACACGAGAAGAAAAAGCGTGGCATACACTGCACGACTCTTGAAGGTGCTTAGGGCCTAAGCAATAAACACATAGAGAGTGATCATCTGTGATTGACATTTTGTACTCACACTTGGTACATTTTTTAAACCCCGAAGGCCTATGTTCCTTCGACATCACTACAAATACACACACCAAAAATCAGAAACACTACCACACAGAGAAGCCAAATCCCTCTAATTTAAACAGGATAGGCTAAAAACTGTAACACAGCTCGGGCAGAACGCGAGGGCAAGGCCCCTCTAACTAAAAACGGAACCTTGACGTTTAGTAGGAACAAAAACCAAGAAACAAAATTTTTGTGACAAAAAATGCTGTAAAAATGCTTGAAACAGAGTGCGAGGAAATCCCTGATTTAAGCGGGAACCTAACGCTGACAACAAAAATCCACACAAACTCCAATTCACACAAACTGCTCAAAAAGCATTTAGTAGCTGTTAAAACAGCTTTTGGTTGAAAAATTAGCAAAATTCTGACAGAAAATTAGTCAGTAAAGAGTACTTAGCCCAGCCAAGTCGAGACCACGTCTATTGCTGTCAAGCGGCAAACGAGATCTGGGGAAGTAGTAGTGGTGCATCCTGGGATGTAGAATAGCTCAGCCAATTAGAGACTTCGCTCTATAGTATAGCGTGCAGAGTCGGAGCCGAGGATCGGCTCCGAACCCATCAGTACAGAATGCAGGCGAGATCAAATCACATAGCATCACAGTTTTATTTTAAACATTTGCTTAATCCCATCCTTTAAAATATTTCTCAAATAAAAATATTAAGATCAGATAAGCCTTTAACCCTAAAGCAACTTAAGAACAGCTAATTTTTTTAAACTAAAATAGGTGAGAAAGTACAGTTCTACAAGTAAACTGATCATGAGTGGATGTTATAACTGATCATTGTTGTACTAACCTTAAACTATTTGGGTCCTACCCCTTGTGACCAGCCAGCTTTCAAGGTTTTTGGGCTCAGTGAACACACTGTCAGAACCTCAAAGGAAGCTCCATAAAAAAGAATGAGCACCAGTTTCTTAAGAGCCTTTTTCTGCCTAGAAACAATGGAGGCAAGCACTAGGAAACAAACCCAACATACATATACACACAAACACACACACACACACATATATATATATATATATATATATATATATATATATAGAGAGAGAGAGAGAGAGAGAGATGTGTGTATGGGTCTACTTCTAAGTTTCAAAACTTCACATTTCTTAAATACCATTCCATGATGTATGGCAATCTCCATTTAAATGGGTCAAAGTTTCAAAACTTCGATCTTACACCCTCCGACCATAAGAAATTTGAAGTTTTGAAACTTTGAAATTTAGAAGTAGACTCGTATATCTGTACACACACACACACACACATATTATATATATATATATATATATATATATACACACATATATATATATATATATATATATATATATATACACACACACACACACACACACACACACACACACACACACACACACACACACACACACACACACACACACACATACATATGGTTCCACTTTTAAATTTCGAAATACCAATAATCGAGTTTTGAGATACCAAACTCAAAACATCGAGATTTTGGTATCTCAAAACTCAAAAGTGAACTCCCAAAAAAAAAAAGCCACAGCTAAAATAATGTTTTTGCAGGGGGACACGCCCTCCTGCACCCCACACACCCACCCTACTTAAATATACCAACTCCGAGATTGCGCTAGAGTGATGAGAACAGTAATGCTCCTGTTGCACTTACCATTCTCTCCACGGTAGTGCGATCTTGGAGTTGGTATATTTAAGTAGGTGGCTAAGGGGTGCAGAGGACTGCCTGCAAACACATTTTAGTGGGTTTTTTTTTTTTTTTTGGTCCACATTTGAGTTTTGAGATACAGAAATCTCGATGTTTTGAGTTCGATATCTCAAAACTCGAGATTTTGGTATTTCAAAATTTAAAAGTAGATATATATATATATATATATATATATATATATATATAGGTCTATGTCAGATGATCGAATTTTCATAAACTCAAAATTCATACGGTCGAGACCATATGATTGAGTTTCCAAAAACTCTATTAAAAAAAAAAAAAAAAAAAAAAAACACAAATTCTACCTTTTGTTACATTTTTGCAGGAGGGGCACCCCCTCCATTCCCCATGCAAACTATATATACCAACTCTGAGATTGCACTACAGTGAGGAAAATGGTAAATTTCTTGACCCACACTGTACCACAATCTCCATTCAAAAGCTTTGGGTTTTCAAAAACTCGATCATATGGTCTTGGCCATATGAATTTCGAGTTTTTGAAAACCTGATCAACTGATAGGGATCCATATATATGTACAGACAGAAGACAAAGGCACAGGCGCACACAGAAACACAGACAAAGGTACATGTCTACACCCTGTCAATACAAAAAGAGAAAAAATCCAGCTAAAATAAGGGGTTGGAGGCAGGGGTAGCTACTTCAACAGTGATCTATTAGAACTAATGTTTTTAGCACCTTTCTTAAAATTATAGCTTAAGACATAGGCACGTATACATTAATAGAAAACAAAACAAACCTTAACATTTTTTTAACATTTACACTCACTACATATTACATGTTTTCTTTCTTTATAACTACTTTTCTGTCTAACATTAGATAAAATGCTCAATTCCTGCCTTCCCTTAAACTTCACTCCTCCTCCTGTACATTGTTCTGCACATACTTCCATAAATTCCACTTCTATATAATTTGCTCCTTCCCTTTTCTAAAGATCCTTCTTCCAGTTCTTTACCTCTCTCACAGTTTTCAATACTTCAAAAATACAGCTGGTTTAGATTTTGATTTCCATCTTCTAGTAACTGATTTTTTGATAGCCAACAAATTAAACTCAAAAGGCCTTATTATATATACACAATTTAGATCCTGTGTCCCAGCTCCAAAGAATCCTTTACTTAGTTACGGCCATTTACTCCCCCAGTATTTGGCAGAGTGCTCTACAGAGAAGTTTTAAAACATGTCAACTCATTACACTCCCAAAAACATGCTCCCTGTTACCTCATTCATCTCCATCACACCTCCAACATTTGCTTTGTACCCAATAAAAAATCTTTGCAGTCTGGTTGGGATATAAAACTATGTATTGCAAACTCTTCCAAACAAAATCCTAAACCACCTTCATTTTGTTGTGTACTTTGGAGTACTACATATGCTCCCATTGTTCCCTTGTAAACTGCTTTTTCAGTCTCTCTTCCCAATCATTTATAATGTCCTCTGATTCTTATAGTTATCATGCAATATTTTATATGCCCTACTAATTATCCCCTTTTTAACTGGGGCTTCTGTTCTAGATTCAACTAAAAATTCTACCAGAGCAGGTCTTTCACATGGGACTCCTCATATTCCTTTCTCTCTGCCTGTACTCAAATATCAACCCCTGATAGGGAAGGCAGTGTCTAAAAACCTAACCTGAAGTCCACACTTCTTCTCATCCCACTCTGCTACCTTTCCCACTCTAGTTACTTGCTGCCAATACTGTGGTTCCTTTGCCAGTTTTCTACAGTAAATTTCAGCCCCCCTTTTGCCTATTTTCTGTACCCCTACCTGCAAAACCTCCTTTCGCCATTTCCATGTTGGCTTAATTCTTGGAATACTTTTTGAAAGTTAATGAATACTCTGCATGGTAGTTGCCATTCTCCTTAAGGATCTGCTTCAAAAATCCTACTCTATTTCTTGAACTTCCTCCTTGCTTCATCATTATCCCTTTCTACTTTGAATTACAACATTCTGCTTGTGTTATGTATACAAGTCCTACTTGTGTGACTCTAAAATAACTCTTCAAATCAGGTGATCTTAAACCACCTTGTGCTATTTGGGAAAATCAGCTTATCACAACTAACTTTTGCTCTCTTTTCCTCCCAGATAATTTTTTCAACTCTTTATTAGTTATTGTAACTTCTCATGTGGTTAAACAAACATTGGCCTGACCTGTATAAAAAAACTAAACTAACTAAAATTTTTCACTGCTCGTTTCTTTTTATCCATATCCATAAATAAGAGCTTCCAGTTTCTCAGTTTTTGTATTATCTTTTGTTTAATCTCTTCCCACATATCCTTAGCTGCTATAACAGAAGTCTTTAATCCATACTCCAAAATACTTCATCTTATGTTCCCATATTTTAAATATGGGTATTATTGAACAATGTCATGAGCGGACACAATTTATGTCTATAGCCTTTGTTTTAGCCTCATTAATATCCTAAAAAGGCTTGAAAGCACTACAGAATGTTCCAGAATACAAAGATGTCCTTCTTTGGATTCAAGTACAAAATATCTGCAAATAAAGCCACCTTTTGATTGCCATATCAATTATATGATATAATTTCTGTGCCCCTTATTTTCTTAATCAATGGCTCTAAATATAAAGCATATAACAAAGGGGACATAAGACATCCCCGCTTGGTTCCTCTGTTCAAACACAACTTATCCGAAATTAGCTCTCCCACTTTAATTCTTGCAGCTGATACTTCATATATCTTCCTAAGCAATCTTATTACAGTATTAGGGAATGCAAATGCTTCCACTGCCCTACTCATAACATCCTAGCTTACTCTATCAAATGCTTTCTCAGCATTAAGACCCACAAACAGCAGCAGCACTCTTACATTCTGCTCCCCTTTGAATCATTGCCTTTCTATTAATGTCAAAAGTTTGCCTCACCTCCACAAATCACATTAATCCATATCTATCAATTATAGCAACAACACTGCCATTCATTTGCCTAATACAGGCAAACACTTTATAATCCTGGTTTAAAACTGAAATGGGAGTATATGATGCTGGGATCTGATGGGTCTTTACCATCAGCGGGTAATGCAGCCACCACAGCTATCTTATAATATGTTGGTGCTTCCCAACCTTTTAAAATACTATTAAACAATGTTTTCCAGATCTATCACTTTCTTCCATCCTGATTTCCACAGGATTACCATGTGCTCATGGAGGGTTGCCTGCAGATTGATTATACATCATAGTTTTTAGCCCACCTCCTCCTATCTTAACTTGTTCAGCCTCACCTTCCTCTAATCTTAGCATAATTAAGTCTTCCATAAATATTTCTATTTTGCATTTTCCACATCTGCTTTACATAACTTTTCATAGAATTTATGAAATATCTCTAATACCTCTATAGGACCTCTAATTTCTTGTCGCAGGCTCCCTAAGTTTGGCAACAACTCTTTTCCCACGTCATTGTACTATCTTTTGTGCTCTGGAGTTACCAAAAAAAAAAAAAATAGTTGCTAAATAGCCATTTTTCTAAACTCATGCGTATTATCCAAATACTCCCGTATTTTTTCATAAGCAGTCTGCATTGCTTCTTTTGTTTTGTGAGATGCCTCTCTAAATATTTCCTATTACTTTTTAACCATATCTTTGTCTTATTTTTACCCTATTTTTAAACTCCATTTTCATTTCATCCCCCTCACTAGCTATCCCGTCTGAAGAAATTTATATCTTCCTTAATAACTCTTGAATAATCGCTACTACCCATTCATTAAAGTCCTCTCTCTTTCTCTAATAGAGTAGGTAAAAAGCACCAGAGTCCCATTTTTACTTCATTACCCTGCGTTTTTATGTATTAGCTTTTATCGGCGCACAATGTGAAACAGTTATCGGATGCGTGTCAAAGCTTTCAATTAAATGCACATGTTCCTGTGAAATATAATTACTATCCAGTGTAGTCCATTTATTGTACTTTGAGGAATAACATGTAAATTCAGAGTTCTTACTACGGAAATTTACATCTTCCATACCAAATATTTTCATACATTTCTTAAGAAGTCTACCCTCTTTTGTTATATTTTCCTTTCTAGGGCCCGTAAAAATTTACAATGATTCCTTCATGCATTTATAATTTACCTGTAATTTTCTCGTATAACAAAAGAGGGTAAAACCTCACTACTGCAAATAAAGTTCCAGTCCCCACCAGTAAGTAATATTCCCTGCTGAAACTGATTTTTACCAAAAATTTCTTAAGTTCCATAATAGCAGGTTTTGGTAGAATATAAATACATGCCAGAGTAATCCCCCTCACTAGACAATAGCCCCTTACTACCACACATCTACAATTTTTGATTTTTTTCCCTTTTTCTATCACTATTGAAGTTTAAGTAATCAGTATTACTGTTCCTCTTTTCCTTTGTTCCTGATATTCTGCTGAATATCCATCCTGCAACCCTTTGTCAAACTGAAATGCTCGTTTCTTTCCATGTATCTCATTGCTGCACTGCTGTCTGTACTTAATATAATTCAATACTCTTTCCTTTTTTGTCTATATCTTTAAGGCCATTTACATTCCAACATACTATGAACAGAGTGGCCATTACAATAAAAAGCTATTGTTCCCACTTATTCTACATGACATTTCTCTTTGAACGTGTATTTCCAACTTTCATTTTACATGCACACACACTAATGTTTGGCAGGGTTATCTTTAAAGTTACTTCTCATCTCCTTTTGAAACGGTCACATTTCTCAAGACGTTTGCTTTAATGAAAACCCTGAAACAATAACATTTTCAGACTACAACCATCTTCTATTAACTAAGAACAAACACAGAAAACTATGTACATTTTTAGCACATGAAGTTTTACCCTCAAGACAGGAACAGCATCCCCAAATAAACAGCTGCACGCACAGGCATAACCTAATATAAAATTAAGGTTGCCTAAGATAAACTGCATGATACAGCCTGTCAAGGTCCTGCTCAGGGTGTCTGCCACTACATTTTGCTCTGATGGAATCTAAGATGCTTGGAGGGTTAAGAAATGATGAAAAGCTAACTCCCAAGTAACCAATACCAGCCCACATATGAGGTACAACCTTGTACATCCATGCTTGTTGATATGCCTGAATGACTGTGATAATGTCTGTAATCACTTAAAGAGGTCTTGAGGACGAAAGGTAATAGAAAGACTTGAACAGCCACTGTCTCTTTTCAGCTGATGTGTTTTGGTCTGTCTGAAGGATTCCACAGACCTTGCACCTTTATCCCTCTGGAAAATGGTCCCGAAGCAAAATGTGATGAGTCAGTGGTGACAGATTAACTTGGGGTCTGGACAGAAGGGTTTAGGTGAACATGTAGCACAATGGACAGAAGGGTTTAGGTGAACATGTAGTACATTCTATAAGGCATCACAGAAATACAGTCCTGTGAGATGGAGTCAAGGAGGGCTTTGCAATATTCATCTGAAAGCCTAGATTGGTCAAAAGAAACATAACCTATATTAATGATTTCTGACATCTGGACAAGGACTTTGGAAAGACAAAGTTGTCTTAAGTAAGGAAAGATGTGACTATCATTCAGTCCGCAATAAGTTACGGCCAAGGATAGGCATTTTGTGAACAGTTCCTTGGAGCTGTAGATAAACCAAATGGTAATGCAGAAAATTGATAATGTGACCCCAAAACAGAGACTCTTAGAAATTTCCTGAAATCTATGGCTATGAGAATATGGTAGTAAGCATCTTTTAAGTGTAGAGTTAAGAGGTAAGAGTTTCTGTAAGGTCAACATTTTGAACTCTGGAGCTTTCACATACACATTTAGAAAGGAAAGATCCTAGTACTGGTCTTCAAGAAGCCTCTTTCTTTGGCACCAGAAACACTCAGTAATAGAAGCCTTAGCCTCTAGGACTTAAAGATAGTTGTTCTTGGACTCCTTGCGTCTGTAAATACTGAAGAACTGGTGGAAAATTTCTATTTGGTTTGGAGGGTGGGGAGTTATTCACCTTAAAGGAGGTTTTGTATCCAGTGACATCTGCAATCCTCCTCATCACTTTTAACACCTACAAGTCCAAAACAGATTTGTAAAGACATTGGCCTGGGAAGATGAAAGAGGGCAACATGTGTACTTATTCTGATGAAGTTTTGTTTTTGTCGATATATATAATAACCCCTGTATTTTTATTGCTGTTCTCTGCTTTGCTGCTGGTGTGTCATTAGCCTCCCGTGGAGGGCAAGGAATGTTGGCATTGTCATTCTGTACTGTTGGTCTGTCCCTTTTTCTAAAAGTACACCTATTTTTATTGTTGTTACCCTCCAGCCAACTCTCTCTCTTTTTTTTTTTCCTCATTTTGTTTGCCAGAGTGAGTGCAGGGGTTCCTCAAGGGGGTCATATTTGCCAGAAATTAAGTTCTTAGCAGACTGCTGCTCTCATGAAGTCCAAGAGATGCTTCTTTGAGATGACGAATACTGAAGAAAGATTCACTCTGACTGCTCTGTTCCCCTCCTATGGATTAGCCAATCAGTAGTCAGATTGAAGGGGTTAGGAAGGCACACCTTTCTGAAGCCATCCAGTTGTTGTTTCTTAGACAGAAAACAACCCATATAGCCTAAGAGCTACTACTGCAGTGGGAATGATGAACCTAGTTTAGTATATCTATGGACAATGTTCCTTCCTGCACTATCATTCTTTCCCCGTCACACACTCAATTATCCCGTTCAATATTTTATACACCCATGTAAAATACCCCTAACTCTCCGCTTTTACAGCGAAAGTAGACCACTCTCCCACCTTTTGCCTCTGTGTCATGGTCAACACGTACTACTACTGTATTCGCAAAGTGCAGTGGGTAGTAGGTGAGAAGATGAACATTGCTGGATAAGCTACAATTGGTCAGTGAAAGGCATTCCGCATCACTTGCTTGGGGTACTGCAGTACAGTAAAAATATCTGCTTCCAAGAAGACAAAGCCAACAAAGGGTGTGTGTGTTTGCGTGTATGTATATAACATACAAACTCCCTTAACCATAACTCCCTGGTACTCCATCAATTCCCCATTTCAAGTTTGCCTCATGAGAAAAATCATACAATTCTCTAAATATACTTCCAAAAAATGGAATATGATAACCAAGGAGAAAGCAAAAATCCAGAAGGTGGGAAATAACCTCAAATGACCACTCATCTAAAGAGGAAGACTCACCAAGTCAACAAGAAGGTGGGTGGGGGGCAGAAGGGCAGGAAGGTTAAACCAGAGACAGACAATATGGATCTATTGTTAAGGTGTGTACACAACTTTCTTATCCGATGTTGTCTGCTAAGTCTAGTCTGGCTTCAACCTGTGGGTCTGAGTCCCCAGCCATGAACATTCCTCAGAAGAAACAAAGGAAGGATATTACACAAAAATGTGGAGCCAAAAGAAGCCCTGGATGTAGACTGAATATCCCCTTTATAATGTGACAGAAAGGTGTGGTGACCTGGCCAAATAGCAGCTGCACAAATGTCACTCATTGATACTCCAGAAAAAAAAGCTGTAGAAGTAGCTATAGCTCTTGTTGAATGACCTTTAGTTTTGTGTGAAAGATTCTTGCCTTTCAAAGAATATGCAAACAAAATACAATCTGACAGCCACTTGAATAAAGTTACTAAGATACAGGTGAGCCCAGCCTGGACTTTTTGCAGACAAACAACTGACTGTATTTTCTGTCATCCTTGATACGGTCCAAAAAGAATCTCCATTGCCTATGTACATACAAACAGTGTAAAAGGTATTCACCTTTGTTGGAGAAATTAGGAAAAAAAAATACTGGAATGTAAATCGAACTGTTAAGATTATTCTTGGAAGCTACCTTTGGCAGAAAGGAAGGGTTTGTACAAACAGAAACCATATCTTCATGGAATACCAAATAACAGGGTGAAGAGTCAAGCATGTGCAACTCTGAAGCCCTTCTTGGGGAAGTAATCACTATCAAAAACAAAGTAATCCAAGACAATAACTTCAAGTTCAAAGTAGTTGAAGGTTTATATGGAGGGCCTGCAAGGACCTGTAGGATGAAGGGCAGATCCCATGGAGAAGCTGGGTCATGTACTGGGGGATGCAGTAGAAATATACCATTGAGGAATGCCTTGGAGATCTTGAGACATATTCTGCCAACATAAAAGTCAGAAATGACTGCTAACTGCATTTTAAGAGTAGAAAAGCTTGAACGTGAATGAAACAATTTGAGAAAATCCAAAATGGATTCAAAAAGGCAGAGAGAGAGTTGAGACATCAAGATCTGCCCACAGGACAAACTTTTTCCACTTATGGAATACATTTTCTAATGGATTCCTTCTGAGAAGACAATATATGAACCACCACCTGCAAAAGCTTGGGATTTCTGGCCATCAAGGGAACTGGAGGAACCATATGGTTAATTGAGGGACTGAAGATTGGGAGATCCAGGCCTGATGAATGAGAAATAACTTACAAAATGGGATCCAGTACCTGGGCCACTTCAGAAGAGGCCAAAGGAAGGGAAACCACATCTGACTAGACCAAAAGGGAGCAATGAGAATCACTGTAGCTCTTCAGTGGGCTGCTTTCTGTAGAAACTTTACCATCAAAGGTACTGGGGGATAAGTGTCTCAATAGCTGCTGCACTTGGTGTTAGACAGGGAGGCAATCAGATCGTAACACGGAGTGCTCCAACACAGCAAAATCCAAGCTGCCACTTTCAGATTTAAAGGCCACTCGTGAGATACTGCCAACTGCCAAACTCTTATTGCCTCCCAACAAAGAGGATAAGAACGTGTTCCCCCTGATTACTGAGATACCAGGCTACTGGACATACAGTCCCATCTGTATTGCAATCACACTGATGGTGTTGAACATCTGGGAGAGGTTTTGGTGGATAATATGGAACTTCTAAAATGAGAACGTAATAACCTCTGAACCCAAGCTTCTGAGGTGATGGCCTCCCAAGCTTTTGGGTGGAGAGCTAGATGACCCCAGACTGCCCAGCAGAGGACAGCAGCCGGGTAACTCTTCAGGATCACTGAAAGTGCCCACAGGAAAAGGCCCAGCGAAAGCCCTGATTCTGTGGACCACCCATGCCCCATGGGCAGCATCCTTTATGATTCCCTTCCGCCCTCAGATGGAACCTCTGAGGAGCATCCTGGAAAGAAAACTGTGATTTTCTGAAAAAGAGATGCCCCCCCCCCCTTGATTCCTTGAAAAGATTTGCTGGAGGGTAGAAAAGCATTCTCTGATGGCAGATAGAGTCTTCCCATCTGGCTCACTCCTTGTCAGAGTGTCTTTAACCTTTGGCCCAAACAAGGAGGACCTGTCAAAAGGGGCATTGATGAAACATGGCTTGAAATAGTCCACAAACTTACACAAATGCATCCAAGCATGGCACTGCAAGGCAATTCTGGAGCCTGCTGCTTGAAATGCCCCATCTGCAACATTCAAAATAAGTCTCACAGAAATGTTGGTGATCTAAACCATGGCAGACAACTGAGTCTCCAGCATCTTCTGTGTACCCAGAGACTGCTGTGTCTTGAGGGTACTTGACATTTCAGACACTAGGCCCCATTGAAGCCTTGTCAGTACAAAAGTGGGTGAGGCATAGGAACGTTTCTCTAACTGATCCAGCATCTGAGATTCCCTGTTTGGGTTGTGAATTGAGGAGGTCTCCTCAGAAATCTCCTCCTTTATGGCTGTCTCCACTACAGAGGCATTGATGGCAAGACCCTTCCTCCAATGAGGCCTGCCCTTGGGGGGGGGAGCAAGAACTTTATCCATCTTTCTAGGAGTGGGCTCCACTGTGTCGGGTTTCTTCTATGCCCTCCTGGGATACCAGGTCTATACGGATATTTGGAGGGGGAACCTCCCAAGGTGTGGATGGGCCTACGCCAAAGGCCTTCAGAAATAGTGACTCCTCCAGAGAGGGCGCTTCAGTGGTCCAGCCTCTGCACTGACAAAGCAGCTCCAATAAACTGTTGAATGAGGCGTCATCACTCAGAGATTTAGGGTAACCCTCCCTTTCTTGATGTCAGTATCCTCAGTTAGAGATTACTCCAGGGAATCTAGGTGCTTCCTCCCACACTATCTTCCCTGAAGCCTCCTGTTCTGACAAAGCCGGGGACGAACAGGAAGAGTCTGGAAGTTCACTGATGTGGGCCATCCCGGAACAGACTGATGACTGAATGCAGGTACTGAAGAAAAAGGGGATGGGATGCCAGCAAGAAAAATCTGACCCTTCTATCTACAGGAGAACATTCTCTCTACAATGTCACAGGCTGAGGTGGAGGCTGGCTTCTCAGTTCCGAATGTCCTGGCACCAGAGGGTACCAAGGAAGCTGCACCTTGACATGACATTGAGATCGGTGCTGAGCTGTCCAAAGCCAAAGCCCTGAGTGGAAGTGACAATCCTGAAAGCAGGGACCATCGCCCCCGACCCAGAAACTCCAGGTTCAATACTACTGCTCCGAGGTCCTGATGGCATCGAACAAGTTAGGTTAGAAGTTACCAAGGAAAAGAACAGAGACAAGACAGGCAAGCTGTCAAATCAGACTCGGTGGGTAGAAATTCAGCCGGCCCCAAAGACCTCAGATCCAAAGGGACCAAAGGATGAAACTTGAAGAATAGAGCCAAAGGTCCAAGTGCCAGATCCGAGACCTGAAGGGATAAAGGCATTTTCACCTCCAAAAAGGACCTCATCACCTGCTCCAGATCAGAGGTTTTGATGATGCTCACCGACCTTGATGACCAGATGGAAGAAGCCACTGAGGAAGGCATGGAGGGTCTGTGAAAACAAAATCCCATGTGCCAGATCTGAGCCGGGGTGAAGACTGTGAAGATTCTGGTAACAATAGTGGTGGGGTGCTCTGAGGAAAAAGGTGAAGCTGTCCTACCTGAAGGTGTCTCTTTGATCAAGAAGGTGCTTGGGATGTTAGGAGCCGGAGAAAAGATCTTGCTGGGTTTACTCAATTTAGTTGCCAAAGGCAATTGGCTCAGAGACGTTGGGGCACTCAAAAGTTGGGGTACCTTAGGATCCAGACAGCCTGAGGGAACAAGTTTAGTAGTAACAGCAAGGAAAACCTTTTATGCTCCCCTTTGATATTTCTGGAGTCTTACTGTCAGGGCTTCTCAGACCTAATCTTTGGAGCAGGGAAGAAGCTCTCCTTATAGACAGAGACAGAAGCAGAAGAGAGGTAAAAGCCCTTTCAGGAATAACTTGTTTCCATGCTCATTAATGGTCCTGGTGCCAAAACTCTCACAAATGGAATACCCGGTGTCCAGATGTGCCGGGCCCAAGCAATAGACACATTTTAAGTGAGCGTCCTGGGAAGACTTGTGCCTGCAAGAAATGCATATCTTAAAACCTTTATACATCTGTGTGAAACTACCTAAGCTACAAAACACACACAAACACACACACACAATAGTTAGACAAAAAGGCAGGGCAGGAAAAGGGGCTACTTAACTGCATTTATCTACCTAATTTACCGGGAAGGAAAAAGGACAAAGGATTACTGAGGGTAAGGAAGCAAAAACACTAACTTCTCTAAAAAGAAAAAGTAGAGCAGAGACAAGCTCAAGCTTGCAGACTGAATAGTGGCAAAATAGATATGGGGAGTTGATGGAGGAGGGGGGGAGTTATGTATAAGGGAGGCACAGCCAAACAGGTTAAAAACTTTAGAATTGGTTGAGGTCGGATCCGTAGTCCCACAGTTGGAAGCCAAATGGAGCAGACATCATCAAACTGAATATTTTTATTGCTGGCAGAAGTGATCTAACACTGATTTGATCACTTTCGCTGGTGTTACTACATTGTGGGAGGTCATAGAACAGCAGGGAGTGGTAGTTTGCCCTTTCCTCACTGTTAAGCAATCTCTGAGTTAGTGTATATATAATTAGTAAGGGGCGTGGGTGGCAGAGGTGGGCTTGCCATCTAGAAAAAAAACATGCTCCCACCCATCATTGTGAGTTTCAAATCCTTTGGACTGATGCTTTACCATTTGATATTTTTGTACTTAGATATTTTGAAGAACATCCACAAATTGTATATATATATATATATATATATATATATATATATATATATATATATATATATATATCTACGAACAAAACTTCTAGGTTACTTAAAAAAATAAATAAGGACACTGGAGACCAAACTCATGTTGAGCGCTTTTGTCCATTTATTAGTATCAGGACTTAATCAGAACTAAAGTGAAAACTCAAAAAGTAAGGCAGTAAAACAAATAAAACTTAAGCATGACAACAGTACAGATTCAGAAACCCAATCAAGTGAAGCAATAAAGTTGTAAACAGCAATAAACAAGAGGCTAGGTGTTGTTAAACATACCAGCGCAGATAACTGGAAACATTAATATTTTCATTTAAACCAGGGGCAGCTTCTGCATTCAAAAAAGGCTGCCATTTTAATTCTCTAAGTTCCAAATAAGCATCGCGATCACCAAATAAATTGTTTGAATGTTTTTGTACTTCTCTTCTAATAATTTTTTCATCAGTCGGTGTCTTTGTGATATATAACAGATGTGTGTGTGTGTGTGTGTGTGTGTGTGTGTGTGTGTGTGTGTGTGTGTGTGTGTATATATATATATATATATATATATATACACACACACACATATATATATCTATATATATATATATATATATATATATATATATATATATATATATATATATATATATAAAATCCCACTTCAGTGAAACTTCACTTTAACAAAAACACAGACTGCTGACATGCTTTCCCTGAGAAAGGAACCACTTGGCCACCATCGTGAAAAAACCCACACGGAACAAAACTAATCCACTAAAGTGAAACTTAAATATTTCAACTCCGAGATCGCACTTCATTGTAGAAAGGGCAAGGTTCAGTGTGGGAACGTGTAAGTCAGTTTCGATGATGTGGTTTTTTTGATGGATTAAAGTAGATCCATATATGGGTATGTGTCAATTCACCTAAAACCCATTTCACCTACACTCATTTCACTGAGACCAAATCACCTAAAGTTAATTTCACCTAAAACTCATTTCACTGACCAGTAGTATTCTAATGAAATTGAAAGGTGTACATCCTTTTCCCCACTGTAGTGCAATCCTGGCGTTAGATTATATATTAAAGGGGGTGTGGGGGGTGTAGCCCCCCACCTAGTTGTCTTTTACCAAATAATGGAAAACAAAACCAGACATGAAACCAAAATAAGTGGGGTCTATGCCCCCGCACACCCCCCCTTAATATATATACTAACTCCAGGATCGCACTACAGTGAGGAAAAGGACATATACCTTTCACTTGCCTTACTGTACTACTTGTCAGTGAAATGAGTTTTTGGTGAAATGGACTTTAGGTGATTTGGTCTCAGTGAAATGAGTTTAGGTGAAATGGGTTTTAGGTGAAGTGACACATACCCATATATATATATATATATATATGTGTGTGTGCGTGTGTGTGTGTTTGTATACACACACACAAATAAGTTTTACATGTGTATCACACCATATACAATCACACATGTAAAATGAAAGAAAAAAACATAACTATACAGTACGTGAGCACATACCTGCTTTCTGTCCTTTTTTGAGTTTCTTCGCTTTCTGAGGCTTTTTAGTACAAAATTCTACCACATCATTTCCAAACCCAGCTTCAGAAGAGTCTTCAGTTAGATGGTCACTGCTGCTGTCAATAATCTGTCCTTCCTCGAGTTCATCTGTTCCAGCCTCTTCCTGTATTGGGCTCATACTTCTCTTCCCCAGTACAGGTGCTAGTCTATAAGCAAGAACACAGAAAAAGTATCAAAGATAATGAACTGTCCAATTACAGCTATATACCTCTGATAACATTAGTTATCTTCACTTGCAGTATCCACAGATTTTACAGATAGACTACTGAATAGAATTCAACTCCTGGAGTTCTCCTAGTGATATTCAGATAAGGTGTCACATTACCTGCAACTTAAACTGGCATCACCTCCATGTGAATTAATGGGCATGCTCTGTACCATTTTTGATACATGATCCCATCCACTCATAACTAACCAGTTTACCTGGAGCAGTGCTCCAAGCCAGTAAATACAACAAATAAAATAAAAATGGTTTCCAAATACCAATACAACTACTCTCCCCCTCCCATCCATTCCCTGCCTTTACCCTCCATCCTATACATTATCGTGGATGAGAAGCTTTCCTACTTCAAAAACGAAAGTTTCAGAATAAGATCAGACAAATGGTAGGGGAGGTCATCTGTTAGAAGACAAAAAGTGCTGGGACACTCCCCTCCCCTCCATATGATGCCTTCCATCCCCAAAGCTCAGGAAGCCATAATAAAGCCAAGTCTTGGAACAGCTTCTGCAGTATGGGCCCAAACAGAAGGGTTCCTATCATTTTTTTTTCATTAGTAATATTTTGGCCTTCCTCCGAAAGCCAGAAAAAGGACTCTCAATCTCCAAAATTATAAAACTCCTTTGTACTATCACTACTTAATTTAGTTCACTTGCTTCCACTGTCTGCTGATAATCAGATCCCCACTTCTCAGCCAAATGACTCATTTGTGATCGCTTCAGAAAGAGAACGAGTCAGCTGAAACGATTATTTAAGCAACCATCAGGAGTAACGTAAATTTTGTTTTTTCCTTTCTGTCCCCCCCATCCCTGTTCGCGCAAGTGCACGCACGCGCACACACACACACACACACACACACACACACACACACACACACACACACACACACACACACACACACACACACACACACACCTGTGTAAGGGAAGGGTGAATGCAAAGTGCTACCCACAATGGAAGCTCTTTACTTCTTCAAGGAACACTGCCATTAAGCATCCTCATCCATAAACCAGAAAGCAAGTCATTTTCCTGGTCTCCACCAAGGAAACTGCACATATCTGGTGTCCTTAAGTGCACACAACCCTCCCACCCCCGAAAAAAAAAGAGAAAACTGGATAATGCACCTTCAACTCCTCTCCCTCCACTACCTAGCTCTTCTACTGTAAAGGCTGTTAATTAAAATCCAATCATCTGGGTTGTAGTCAGGGGCTTTATCCATATGAGGTACACCACCAGCCTCACCTCCCGAAACGTTATGAGCTTAAAAACATACCTTCTCACTCTGGCTTTGCTGGAACAATCTTTTTATTAACGGCCACACATTATGACAGGAGAAGACCTTGTCGTTCTCTCCCACACAAAAATATTAGCTGTGAAATTGTAGGGACTAGGTAAAATGTTTATGTAGGCATACTTTTTAGTAAGCTTGTCTGGGAATATTATGTCAGTAAACAATTAAATCCAAAATGAAAAATCTTACAGTTATAAACACAACCTAATCTTCCCTACCTGTGTACTTTCTTTGGAAGTTGGCTGGGAAGGTATAACAGAAAACCAAACTCTTCTTGCAACAAGAAACCCAAAAACATTGCACAATGTCCTCTCCATTTTATCATGTCTCAGAGATCCTGGGTTAGGAAAGACTCCAGCTCCACTTTGGAGACATTTGTAAAATCATAGTACATCTACCACACTACATCCATTGGAGGAACTGATATCAAGAACTATACAGAAAAATGTGAAAAAAAATGTATTACTGAAATAAATGATCTCTATGCAGGCCAGGTTTACATGACTTGTTTCAAAAATACCTTTGTGATGTTAAAAATATATATGAAAAAATGGACTGTTATATTAAATGCTGGAGGTTTTAAATGAGATTTTATAAAGACTTTCTATACGGATATACTGACCATGTGATGAAGGTTACTATTTATTGGAAATATACTGCAATAGTGACCCTTCTGATTAACATTACAAAATTATAACAAATGTATATATGTGTGTGTTTTATATATATATATATATATATATATATATATATATATATATATATATAAGAAACAAGAAAAATAAAATGAAAGCTGCCCTTGAAGTCGGTTTCCTTTCTTTGTGCTTTTACCGACATACTTCAAGGAAGAATGAAGAGGGCAGTAGTACGCAGAGTGGAAGGAAGCAAGTTCTCCTTAAAACCACATGCACACAACATAGCTCTCTGTCTTATTTTAGGAGTGCGTTCATATGAGAAACTGAAAACTGGGAAGCCCGATTCCTGAAACTCAAAATCAAACTGTGCCACAAGGAATAAAACAAACAAGGAGTCTTAGACCAGAAAAAAATAGGTTCATAGGTGGTTACTAGGCTACTGACCTGAAGGTCTTTATAAGTCTAGCCGTGTGTAACCAATATAATACTAAAGAAGCACAATATAAAGGATCTTGCCAAAACTCGTGATCTTAGTCGGCAATGACCGCCCATACCTAGGAGGGTCCTAGGTGAAATCCTTGTCAGGAATTTACGGTTTCCCATCCATTCATCCAGGCTATGCTTAAAGAGGGTCATAGAGGGGATCTGTTTGATGTTAATTGGTAGCCTCTTCCAGAGGACTGATGGCCTCTGAGAGACATATCTCTCTCTCTCCAGCAGGTCCTATTTATGTTGCAGGCCAGTTAAGGTCCCTGGAGCGGGCGACTCTTGTCCCATCTGACTTGCAGACACGCATTTCCATTAGGTTTGGATCCAAGATTGCTCTGTAGGCCAGTCACAAGTCTCCTCCAAGTAGTCTGCATGCTATGTTAACATCCGGGAACCTTTGTGCGAGCATGGTGGTACTTGTATAAGTTTCCCAGTCAATGGAGGGATAGTTAAAATTGCCCATGATTTGAGTGTTTGGTTCTAATTTGATTGACTCAAGTATGTCCAAATAAGCAGCGTGGGTATCTTGGTACATTGAAGGAGGCCTATAGCTAATGGTGACTTAAAATACTTGTAATCTTATCCGCAGTTAGTTGAACATGGTGCAACTCCACTGAGTTTTCCTGTCTAACCAGTCTAGAGGTATAATTATTTTTGATGAAGAGAGATACTCCACCTCCTTTGGCTTCGCACGTTCATTTTGCGCTCTGAAAGTGTGGAAGGCATTGTAGCCTTGCAAGGTCAGGGTACTCTCTGTGGCCCTGGACCAAATTTCTGTGACAGCACAGACATCAACATCCTCCAAGGAGAGGAATGCTTCCAGAGAGTGCAGTTTCTGATTTAAACTCTTACTGTTTAGCAGCATAACCTTTAATATATTTGAGAGTGATATTTTCACATCAGAAATTTTGTTCTTGAGACCTTGCCTAAAAAAGGCACTATGAGGTAGGCAAATGCCTTGGCTAGTAACTGAAAGCCTATAGGTGACAGATGAAGACCATCTCTGGCAAAGCAGCATGGTCCATCAACCATGTCATCCCAGGCTGACAGGAACTGGACCACGTTAGAATGACACCAGAAACTAAGCCAATTGTTGAAGTCAATCATTTTTTGTTTATACTGTGGTATCATCCTAGGTGAGGGTAGAATGCCGCTCAAGGCTAGAGACATACCTGCCTAAGACACATTCAGAGAGCTCAATCATGTCTCTCTTCATATAGTCCAGTGAGGTACATCTTAAGTCATCCACACCAGCATAACTATGACGGAGTCATAACGGTACTTGTTGAGAGACTTGAGTGCATGTGTGATCTGATGGATCCTGGCACTCGAGAGACAGCAGACCGTAACGTTTTCCTTGTCCAGCCTGGTGAGTGGGACATCTGCGTGTCTCACAATGGAGTCATCCATGACTAAAAAATGTGGTTTAGATGTGCTTTGCTTTAAGGGCTTATTTGGTGAGACACTGATGCTTGTGTTTTTGTGTCTATTGAGTTCTGTAGATGCTGTATTAGATTTAACATGTTTGTATTTGGATGGTCTCTGTTGTTTAAGTAAATTTATGGTGAGTACCTCCGCATATGATGGTTTATGTGTTGAGTACATAGTTTGCGTATGAGGTGTAGTACGACAGTTGACAACTTGGTCAGTGATACTGTTCTGTGCGTGAGAGAGCAAGGATTCCAGATTCTTAGTGTAGATACGTCTCTCAAAAATTGCACTTGGGTGATTTAGGAGTAAAGGGTTGACAGTGTACCTGAGGCAGTTGCTACACTGCCTCAGGATACCCATGTTAATCAGGCTGGTAGGAGAAATGGAGGGAAGCTGACCATCCATAATACTAGGTTACAGCCTGTTTTTACAGTGGGGACAGAAAATGGAGGGGTGTGGTATAACTGTGTTTCCAAGTGGGGTCTATACTAATGGGGTACTCTATAAAGGGTTTATACCAGCAGGCATTATCTAAATGGTATGAGACTATTGTGGATTGGGGACTTCTTAAGGGGCAAAAGTGCAACTGAGGTGCTCTCTGAGCAGCTGAACCCAATTTAAGAACTTCTCGGGGAGATCATGGGCAGCTACTAAGGGAAAATTTATCTAATGAAGTTTTTGCTTCTATAACCACCCAGTGAGTACCGCCACTAAGTGCTAGTGCACTAAGCGTAAATAGATAAATACAGCAGATTAGTGGTCGGTCACCTAACTCTGTGGAGCTGTGTTAAAACAGCAGCAAACACACGCAAATGTGGGGCTTATGTAGCAAAAGTAGCAAATTGAATTAAACAATTTAACCAATACAAAGCTAAAACTGAGCTTTGTTCCAGCAATCTTCAAGCAGATGAGTCCTAACTGCACTCTCCTGCCACAAGGGTGAGGGGGCCCCTCTCCAACAAAAGATAGCCTGGTTTAGTGCTCAATTTAACTACAGAACCAGATTCAGCAGGTTTGAATCTAGTCTATGCTACAGCATACAAAAAGTGCAACAAATGAGCAAGAACAGTTTTAAAAATTCAGCATCACTGCATCTAGTTCCATAACATTTCATCTGCCCAGAAACATGGAAGTGAAACCGTTTTATTACCAAACAGCAGATTTGTGAAGAACAGAGGAATTCATTGTCCATACAATCAGAATAGTGGACATATTTAAACAGCAGCTATTTTAACAGTTATAAAGAATACTGATTTTCAAGATCTCAGCTAAACTTTGCAATTACACTGCTCTGCAAATCTCCTATTACTTCGCTGCCTGCTGCTCTTTTAGTATTAAGAATTCATTGTACTGATCACTTGATATTAACTTTTGTTTCTTGGCTCCATCTGTACAATGACCATGCATTTGCATAGTGCTTGCTACCTACTTGTAAATGTGCAACTTGCAATGTTAGAGTAAACTCATTTCTCCACTTGTGTATGAACTTCATTTTCTTTGTATTTTGTGACAATGCAGAAATCCTTTTACATACTTTAAACTCAAAATGAATGCACTTCTTTAAACATTTTTTATACAGCTTGTGTATCAAACTTTCTGTGTGTGTGTGTGTGTGTGTGTGTATATATATATATATATATATATATATATATATATATATATATATATATATATATACACACACACACACACACATATAGACATACATACACAGAGATATACACAGATACATAAATATGTACAAATCTGCAGTTGCCAAGAGGCTTGGGGTCATGACAAAAAGGATCTAAGGGCTAGTTCACTCACTTGGTTAATTGACTGTATAATTCATAAAATAAACAAAAATAATTTACTGTAAAGAAACAAGAAGTAGATTTGGAGTGTTTGTAAGTTACACATTTTACCAAAAGGCTTCTGTATACAGCACCTTCTGTTCATCACCAACACCATTATGAATCACACTTCTCCAAATACAAAGAAAAACTATAGAATTCATAATGGAAAGGTTTATTATGGTCAAAACCTAGGGGTCTTGAACTCCCCACCCCCAAAAGTTACCTCTGAATCAGACAGAAAAAAATTAGAAGCGTTAAACATAAATTTACTACTGTCTTGCAAAATTACAATAGTTAATGTAGGCTTCCAAGTCAACTTTGCCTCGTAACCTGCCCAGAAGGGTTAGCTGAATATTTGTACAGCAGCTCTCACCACAAACTGCTATTGCATCAGTACAAAAAACACTTCTGCAATTTACATACAGTTAGATTCAAAAGCCATTTTCCAACCACATTAAACTGACCCAGCCCCTAATGTGGTACTACAAAAACAATACAAATGGCTCTACCACTAAAATGAGTGGCAAGACAGAAATTAGTGAAAAGTCACTAGCAAATGGCTAGGGGATGCTGCCAGTACTGATCTCTCTGACCCAGTGACTGCTTCTAACAGCTAAGAAAACGAAGAAAAATGTTCCATACATAAGCTGTGCATATAACTATGAAGGTGATGTGTAATAGTACAATCTGTGAATGAAACACCATGAGTTAGAAATTTTGAAAATGAGTAACCACAGATAGTCAGTCAACACTACGACAGTGAAAAATTCCAATTCTCATACAGGTTTGCAACTTGCATCCACTATAGGGCTACCAATGGTAAAATGCTTTGCATTTCTAGCACAAACTCAGGTTAAGTAGAACTGTAATCATAACTGAACAAAGTTACTGTATGCTTTCTAGCAGCAAAGCCACTTTCACCAAGATCACTGTGCATAGTCGCATAAAAGACACAGAAGAATCTACCTGTCGCTGCTGACTCACTTTTGCTTTTCATATCAGGTAGCCTGGCCATCACAGTCAGTACAGCATGAGACCCTTATTCACAGGGTTGTGGGTTTGAGCCCCACTTTGGGAGATTCCCCAAGTCCGGCAGTTATTGCAGAGGGTTAAGGGCACGTTCCTGTGGTACAGGGTTTGATTACCTCAACCCTTATTTGCCTACTGTGTGACCTTGAACAAATCACTTCAATCAACCAGACATGCTTTGGGACAACTGGAGATTTGGGCTACGCTCCTCAATGGTCCCCTGAACTGCAAGCCTTGTAACTAGCTATGAACGTATGAATGTTCAAGACTGGGTAAACAATTTCATGTGCTGGCTAGATTCCCAAGAAGCCCTAGGAGACTCCCAAAAGGGTTTTAGTGCTTTTGGGCTCTGCACCCCCCCCCCAAGTCATCTGGAAAAATGAGTTACAGATTACTTGCATCTCCATGACCTGTCCCACTCCAGTATCACATGTCAAGCAAGTACTGGTCAGACTAATGTTATTGCATGAAGACCAGGCAGAGTTGTCCTCCAAGCATACCTGTCATGCAAGCTAACAAGCATCAAAACTGTATAAACTAATTACTGAACTAATACCAAAGTACACTGAAGAAAATTTAGAGACCCTTTTACCCAAAGCAAGTCCTGTTATGTTACTTGCTGCAAAAGTCATCTTGAAGAAAAGTTTGTTTATAACAGAAACTGATATGTAATCCATTGTTATATTAATCTGTTCAGGAGAGTAATCAAACACTGTCCATGAAACATAGAGAAAGAAAACAAAGTATATCAATACAGACAGTCATATGCATCAATCGAGTGCCTAGAAATTTGGGTCTCTGCTATGAGAGATGCATCATAGTCTCAGACTACTAAAACGTTTCTGCTCCTATGGGGTACTAGGCCACTTGGCTTATGTCTTTCTTTTGATGCTCTGATCAGATCCAGAATAAAAGACCAGTGTGAAACTACAGTTCCTGTGAATATATATACACATTTTGTGTTTTTTTTTTTTGGAAGAACAGTTAAGTTACGCAAGAGATGCACACACCAACAGAAAATGAAGCAATTGCTTGTTTTAGAGCTATGTTTCACTGTTATGTATGAACACCACTGACAGAAAATGAAGCACAGAAGTCTGGGAAAATAGTTTATTTTTTATCCTCTTTTAGTACATTAGGACTGCTGAGAAGAGTCATCTCAGGACAAACGTAAGGCAGTCCAATTTGCTGTTTCTCAAGCAGCTAATATATAACTGGCAGCTGAAGACAGCATAAAAAAATAAAAACAGTGCTGACAGCAATATCGAAGTCTGCAGTTACTTATAACTGCTTGAACATGCCAGGCAAGAGAGAGAAAATGAAATCTATTTCACTTCCTTCAAACTTTAATAAAGCCTACATGGAAACAAAACTGTAAGGTGTTTAAAACTACGATATATAAGGCAATCTCGTATTATAGTTCAATTGCAGACAGAAAATCCAAACAGTGGTGGACTGCGCAAAATTATGGAATTAAAAAAATACTCATAAGTAAACATATATACACGCAGGTATATTTTTGAAATCAGATTATGAAATAAGATTCAGACTTGTATAAAACTGCTAGAAGACTGAATACATCATCTTGCAAAACTAACTACTTTATTTCTTATACAGGCTTGAGAATCTGTAGATTGAGAGAAGGCAACATAATTAAAGATACCCCTCCCTCATCATGGTAAGTTGAGTATGGAGACTATTGTTCAGGAATCACAAAGCCCAGAAATTAGTGGCAGGAACATTGCACTGGATAGTCTGGATACCAAAAGCACTAAAATTGGTTATGGTAGCAGCCACTGACCGATGCTGTAGTGTAATGTTAGGCACCTAGTAATATACATAGTAATATGTGGAGTAATTGCAACATTTTGGGGACAACTGCGGTGATGGTGCTTCGGTAGCGTTGTCGCCTCATAGCAAGACGTTGCCCATTCGATTCTCAGCTAGACCGTCTTCTGTGTGGAGCCATACATGAATGGGGCGTGCCTACGTTGAAGGTTGTGCGTCAGGGCTGGTAACCCGGTACGTAAATATCCACTACCAATTATTAGCGACCGGAGTTCCGCTGTGGCGACCCCTAACCGGGAAAAGCCGAAAGACACAAGACTGTAGTTATTCAACTAGCGGGATGCAGTCTAGTGAACATACAAGGTCTCATGTAGGAGAAGAGATGGGTTAAAATTATGTTAGTGTTTTATTTCAGGCATAAGAATTTTAAATTATTTGTACTAACGTAATTTTTATTCTGCATTCCTACGTATGCATCTTTGTGCTTGAATATTTTTCTGTAGTGCAGCAATGCTGTTGTATTTTGTTTTGAGGCTGCTCATCTCCTGTTAATTGCGATTCACCCATGATATTTGTGGCACCAGATTTTTTGCAGCTGAGTAAGAACCCTGGAAACAATAACAATAATAAAGAGTTACAGATGAGGAATTGTTCCAAAATTGAGGTCCCAATTGGATGGATACATTCTGCAAATTGTAGGCTAAGAGGATAATAGACAAAGCATTCAACAATGACTATAGTGTACATACGAGTTGGCAAAATCTTCTCTGCAGCAGCAGCAACTGCATTTACAAAGCTGGGGGAACTGACAATACAGCTGCATCCTGTTGAAGATTCTCACCAGCAGGTGCAAAATGGACACAGAGACTAAGATGTAGAGTACAGTAGTCAAATGCTTTTGGGGAGCACCTGAACAAAAATTAGCACTATGATCAAAAAACGAACAGTAGCTCAAATAAAGATAACAGTGAAGTGGAAAATATATAACAGTGGGATGCCTGTCTTGCAGAGTCCCCAAAGATGATGGTAAAGAATGATCCAATGCCGCAGTGACTACAGTCCCAACATCAAAGGTGATGACAAGCACTTCTGTAAAAGACATTTCCGAAACTTCTACTAAAAGACATCAAAAGAATAGGTTCATAGGTTCATAGGTTCATACTAGGCTATCTGCCCAAGGGCATTTATAGTTATGTGGCTTTCGCACCCCTTTAGTTTGAATAAAAACTATCTGCAATCTCCCATCCATTGGTCAAGATTCCTCTTGAACAAGACCAGAGTGCTCTGCATCTAGATTTTTGAGGTGAAGCATATTCATCAAATGGGTTTGACATGGCCTTATATATGTCAGGCACAGGTCACCTCACTGAATAGAGCGAGACCCTTTATCCTTTTGGTGAGGAACTTTTGCATTGTACTCAATCATTCATGATTTATGGGTAAGTATAAGGATGAACTTACTCAGCCTATCTCATATCCTGAAAGCATTCTCAAACAAAACACATCTTAGTGATGAAGCTTATGACAGGATCTGTGCCCACCTTATACACCAAAATAAAATGTGAGAACTATACGTAGTGGCTCAAAACTGGGGCAAGAATGAGAGGGAGGAGTTCTTATAACATTCTGCTAGAAGAACTGCCACAGCTTGTCAAAGAGCTGGGAAAAAAAAATACTTGTAATCTGATGACCTTGCAACTTGTACTGATATCATAATGGGACTGAGGATATTTGTAGGTGCTTTGCACCACAGGAGTAGAATGTTATCTGGGAGTAGTATTGTCTTTTATAATAAAGTTAATGCAAAATGTGCTGCTTACAATGTTTAGGACTCTGGGGAATATGTAAAGGGGCAGTGTCTGCAGGAAAATATGGCACTTCTGCCTTTGGTAAGGCAAGATTTGGAGAGTTCTGTTCAGTGATTTTCATTGTGTTCAATGTACTTTGTGAGAAGTTACACCACAGACACACAATATAACGCATTAGCCCACTAAGCCGCTCAGCTCTAATAAACAGTTCATACTAGGCTAATTGTCCTTGTGGGTCATTTTAAGCCTAGCCAATCAAATCAGCCCATGTGAGAATCAAACCCTGCACATTGTATCTGTAAAGTAAACACCTTAACCATTATGCCAACCTGCCAGTATAAAGTATTGCAGGAAATAACGTGGTGGGTTTGGCATAATGGTTAAAGTCTTCACCTCATAGGCACAAGCTACAAGGTTTGATTCTGACCTCAGATTATTAGCTACGCTTAAAATAGTCCTTCAGTACAGCTAGCCTAGTATTCAACTATGAACCTATAGCCTCAAGCAATAGACCAGCATCATCATGTGAGTATAGATGCCGTTTCTACGGTGGAGAAAGACTTGCTGCATCCTCCTGCTAGTACTTATCTACCCATACAATAATGCTGAGTTGCATCCAACTCCTATAGTAACCAGGTAACCATCCAAAGCTTACTAAGCAAGTATGGAATGGAAATATATTGCCAAGCCTTATTTTTCTCACACTCACACTCTTCAGAGTCATCAATCTACATACTGCATTGCCTTTGGGATGTGGAAAGAAACTGGAGTACATGAAGAAAATCCATGTGAACACAGAAAGGGCATGAAAACTCTACATACAAAGCATACCTGCTAAGACCCAAAGCAGACCATCTCTTACTGTGAGCTTACAATGGTTCTTACTGCCCTTATCTAATCCTTCAGCTGCCACAACTGGTGGACTAGCCTTCTGATGGTAAACCAGATCATTAGGAAGCATAAAAAATATGCAGTGAAAAAAAGCTGAAAAGAATACTATAACCTACTGCAAAAGCAAGCATTGATGGAAAGAAATGCACAAAGAATTTCTGCCTCTAAAGTAGGCTGGTTATATTGATGAGATCTTGAGTAGCTGACCCTTTAATTCAAAATCCTCTTTTTGTAACATGCCATGCTTTTTACCAGCTGCACTGATCCAGTTAGACAGAGCTCATCTTGAGTGAAGAACAGTTAAGAAAGGTTACCGGTAACAGCATTACCAATGATAAACTCACCACAAAATGCATAGCTACAATTTCTTCTGCCTAGCAAAATACAGGTAGAGCATTAATGTTCCATCTTTGCTACCACAAAACATAATAAATTCCTTTATTGTAGGAGGCAGTGCAGTCTGTTGGCTAAAATTCTGTCCTGCAGTTCAGAAATCAAGTGCATCATCTGCAAAACTACAGAGATTCATTCCCAATATGGAGCATCTTAAAGATCACGGGCAAAGGAGTAAACCTGCATGCAGCATCTGCATTTTGTTTATTCCAGTAGAACAACATTGTGTTTTAGTGGTTGTAGTAATCATTCACATTCAGTTTTAAAAGAAAAGAATCTGAAAATACCACCTTAAAAGTCATTACATTCATACCCTTTCCAACGGGCCTCCGGGAAAGGTGAGCTCACAGGTGAAATGACATTTTTGAGAGCTAGAAAAAGCATTATTTTGGCCCCTTACAATCATAACACAAGCTGCATTATTTTTAAATGAATGCAATTAGTGCACATTTAGTTATTCCTCCAAGAAAATAAAATTTGATAGGTGCTTTCTGCCCACAGGCCTGCAGGCTATCAAGCCTCCTCTAAACTTGAACCCATTTGCTCCCCCATACCAAGTATCCTCAAGTACTGGGGTGAGAATTATAAGATACCAAAATTCAAGGCAGTGTGAGTGTCTGGCTTCACCCAGATTAGGGCAATATGGAAAAAATACTTAGTTCCCCAGACCTCTAGCTTCAAAGCACACTCTCCCTTGGAACAACAGCCTACAACATGTGGTCATCAGCAATGGAGGAGTTTCTGTATGTCCTAGCCCTGCCCTTGATGGCCGATGTGAGCACCTACATCACTGTGGGAGCCTCCTATGCCTTCCCTTATATGTGCAAGCTCCCACATATGCATCCATGGAAGCTATCATCACACGTTTGGGCAGTGCCTGTTGTACATCCACTGGCCTATGGGCAATGGTGTCATATCAACCCTTCCTTTCAAGGGAATAAATGTTTGAATGGGAACCACTGCTCACTCCTCCTGGGATTGGTCAGCTCACCAGAAGCCACTCAATACCAACCTCTCTGACAAGTTCTTTCACAGCCTGTATCACTACTTGGGCTCATGTCATCTTGGTTGTAATCACAGCTTTACCCCTCTTTGCCACACAGCCAGATACAATCCAAGAAAAGATTGTTGCATTGCAGGTGGTTGCTGAAATGTAATACTTACAACCCTAAGAAGATAATGCATACATTTTTTATTGCAACAGTTTGCCAACCAACAAAATAACTCTTCCAAATTTATTAAGTGAACCTGTATATTACAGCTATTGTAACTTCCAGATTTTGGTACCTTAACACCAATGATGATGAATAACAACTGTCCAAGTATTTTGTGAAATAGTTAAGTAGCCACACCCATTTACTGAAACAGATTCCAACTTTGAGCCAAAACCATATCAGATCACATACTTGACTGTTGCCTAGACCTGATCTGATATCGGTCAAACAAGAGACTACACCAGCTGGACATCCAGTCAGATACGAGAACGCTTTGGGTCTGAATTTGATTCAGCCATATTTTGAACACAACAGAATATCACCTGTGGAGAGGCAGTCTCAATAAGGATTGTTTCATGTACCTCAAAGAACGGTAACTCTTACCAAAATGCTGGAGACCATGAGCTGTATGCAGGGTTAATAAGCTGGGCAACTGAAAGTTCACTGAAGAGGTTGATCCAGCCACAAATCTATGACTATAAGGTTGAACAGTTCCTTACTTTAAGTTAAAGAAGACAACTGCTCTCCAAGATGGAAGGTAAAACTGTGCATCTGATAGATAAGGACACTGGAACAATACTAAGCAAGTGATCACAGGGACCATAACACATGTAGCCATATACACATTTAAAAGTTCTTGTCACCCTTTTAAAGCTCTTAATAGTGATCCCCTTCCAAGTCAAGCAGGGCCATACTTGAAAATCCTGGAGTAAGTTTGTAGCTACCTATTCACTCATGAAGCCTAGCCTTAAATGCAGCCAAAGCAGTACTTTTGTCTGCCTGTAGTGCTAATGTGTATTCCCATACACCGGGGATATGCTCAGTTAGGACTCCCTACAGTGATTCTTGTTCATTTGTTGGTGTAATTTAGGTCCTTGGCATGGGAGCCTGTAGAACCACTGGTTTTGCAAAGAAGTAGATCAAACATAACGGAGTCTTCCATGATTTGAAAATTAAGACAGGATCAGGTCAGACCAGCCAGAATTGAAACTGATTATAAGGACAGTCATGTTACTCTATCAAGATAGTTGATGGATTTAAGACTTTTAATTTTCGTGGTTAGAAATCTATGAAGCCTTTCCAGTTGAGCGACATGCCAGGATTTGTACATATCAAAGGGGCATTACATTTGATGATGGGTCTTATGACGGAAGAATACAGTTGTAAGAGGCCTTCTTTGGAGCTTGAAGATATTCCCTTGGAAATTATTTAAGCCGTATAGAAGGATTTCCTGACTATGGTGGCCAAATGAGAGTGCGTTGTCCATACAAATAGCGAACGGCTATCTCTGTGAACCTGAGTACTACTTATATCAGGTGGCAGCAGCTGTTTGGCATTTAACCTAAGACCATTTTCGATAACAAGGTATGGGTATATCTGAGCACAAGCCAGAGTTACTTAGTATCAGTGGATGAATAGACAACAGTGCTCATCTTGTAATCAGCAAACTTGGTCAACCACACTTGTGGGATGTTGGCTCTGACATTTTGCAAAATAAATGGCAAAGCAGGACAGGGCCCAGCACTGATCTCTGATGTACTCCACTAGTTACCATTTTACATTCAGAAAAGGTACCAGCAACTTTCACAACTCAAGATATGCAGGAGAACCAATATACAACTCAGCAGATAACATAGAAGATTATACTAAAAGTTTGTCTAACTTTTCAATAATACCAATATGTGTGTGTGTGTGTGTGTGGGGGGGGGGGGACTAGTAATCAAAAGCACTGGCCAGGTCAAAATAAGCAGTGTACATGAAGTGATCAGTATCCACAGCCTCTGTAACCTTTACAAAGAAGCTTACTAGGCTCAGGAGATGTGACTTGCCCTTCACAAAACCAAACTGATTGAGGTACAGATCAGTTAAGTTACCTGCATCCACACAAAAGAGTCCTGTTCTGATATGTTTCATGGCTTTGCATTCAAGGCTAGCGGGCCTATAATTATCCTGGTTCACAGAGAGGTCACCCTTGAGGAGGGGAATTAGAGTGACTGCTCTCCACACTAAGGCTGAGGATGAATAGTTTAAATACAGGATTGGAGACTGCATACTTGGAATTGACGAGAAAACAAACTGATATGCTTTTTATCTCACTGAAATATTTTCAGTCTTTGACAGGGATTCTAAAACATTCCAGTGTGATTTCAGGGATAGTGCACGCAACATCGTGGGTAGGTGGGGTAAGGTTAACACTAAATATGACATATGACATTGTTGGCTATATTCCTGGGATCAGAAAGTGTGATAATATGGATGAATTCTGTACATCAGTTTTGTCAGGAAATGAAGGACTACTTATAGTTCCCTTTGATATATACAGTAACCTTAAGCTTTTACTCTGTTTTACATTTTCTATTCGAGTTCTTAGGTTCCTTGCTGGCAAGTTTCAGTGTTTAGTCTTTAGGTTGGGGAATGGAGATTCTTACACCTTTCCATTGGTTTCCTCCTTTTGTTACACAGTTTAACATGGGAATTTCACCAAAGAGGTTTATTCCAGAATTTACCATCAATATTTAGAGCAGACAGGTACAGATTTTTCTATGCAGCCATTTAGGTACTGGTCAAAGTTGGAGGTGAACTCACTCTCAGTTGATTCCATTTGCGGGTAACTGCTGAGATATCTTACATAGGTCTTCTACAAGTTTAAGTTGGTTTGGTCTGAAGAATTCCTTAAAGACAGCTTCATTTGGTGGTGGGTGGTACAACTAGGTCTGACAGGGAAGATGACTGCTTTGTAGTCAGATTTAAGGGGTGAGGAAATGCATGGTGGAATACAGACAGAGGTAAGGTTAGTAAGGACTAGATGAAGTATCTTAACCACTAGTGGGTAGGTTTACTGTTTGCTGCAGTGCACTGGTAAAGTCTACAAAACAATGAATGCATTTTCAGAAGTGCAAGTGTGCCAGTCAACAGCTGGATAAATGAAGTCCCATCACAAAATTATATTTGGTTTGACATTTAAAGTCTTAGTGGTGTTCAGGTAATTTCCATGGTCTTTGGGGGGCACTGATGGGAATCTGAGACTAAATCTCCAGGAACACCAGGCTAGGGTCATAGGTCATTTTATTTAAGATATTTTTTGGACAAATACAGGTAATCTTTAGTTATCCAAAGGTCTAAAGATGTGAAATGCTCCAAACCCTGCTATAGCAAGAGTGCTGCCATTGCAGTGAAACCAGGTCTTGGTAACTGCACAAACCTGAATGAGCATGAGATGCAGGAAGACCTCACATTCTGTCATCTTTTCATTTAGACTCTGAGCTTTGATTGGTGTCACCATGATGTCATTCAAATTTGAGTTTGTTATGTTGGTATATCCAGTAAGGAAACAGTCTACAAAAGGCACCATGGGGCAGAAGGCTTTAGCAAGTATGTGGAAGTCATGCCATGAAAGGTGCAAGTCATCCCTATCAAAACAAGAAGCCTCATCCATTATCTCATTCCATGCCGATATAATGGTGCCCCCTCAGAATGACACTTACTACTCATCCAATTATCTTTGCCTGGTATCTATGCATCATTCTTAGTGAAGGGAAGATACCACTCCAAGACCAGTGTCTTTTCTGATCCTTACATATGCATAGTAAATTCCATTATGCGTCTCTGCTTTTCCCTTTGGATGCAGCATCTCAATGCATTCACTCGAACATAGGCCATCCCTAGGTTTCAGTCACATTTGCCTAGTTTAAGGGCCTTAAGGCCCTTCTGACATCACAAACCCTATTACCACACAAGCAGTTTACAATAACCCTGGTTCCAGTGCAGTCTGTATGCCCAAGTAGAGTGTGTGTGTGTGTGTGTGTGTGTGTGTGTGTGTGTGTGTGTGTGTGTGTGTGTGTGTGTGTGTGTGCGTTTCCAAGAGGCTATGGCAAATTTTTCTCTACAGTCTCAGCAAAAGTTAAGGCCTAGTGATGCATTATTGACAGACATGGTGCTCTGGAGGTATGATTATCACTGATGAGTGAATGCAAGAATTTTATCTTCATGTTTCTTAAATATTTAAATCTCTTGCAGGCTGTACTATCAATTGCTAGAGGCAATGAATAGTTAGTAAGCATAAGACCGATACTATACTGCCATAAAACATCTATTGTGATCAGATCGGCCACAAAATGGGTGGAAGACTGCTAAGCCATGGTACAAATGAGGTGGACTAGGGCTGGTTGTAGTATTCCAGAGTGGAATGGAAACTACTATAGCAGACCGTAAAGATTTATGGATGAGGTATTTAGGGTGATACTTTGTCATTATGTTAGATGGTAGCTAATCTAGCAGTATTTTTAGAAAAGACAGAATCTAGCTATATTGTACAAGTAATGATAATTTCACACAACTACTCTTTGGAGTTGCAACTTGCTGCCTGCATCAATAACCACTGCAGATTTAGTTCATAGGCGCACAATAGACTAAAGGCCACTGGGATATTTTTAAGCCTAACCATGCATCCCAAATCTCTGACAAGTTCTGGTACATTTGGAAGTGTAAGCAGAGGCTTGGGAGATGAAACATTTACATTATACGCTGCCTGTGTTCATCAGAGGAATAGGTGCCAACCCAGGGGTGAATTTCCAGTTCCAATTCCGGTTGCCCAAGTTACACTTGAATTAGGTTAGGGAGGAACTCTGCTTCATATGAATGGGGAGTCTGTTCCACAGAAGGTAGTCTATGGAATACATACTGGTCTCTCCAGCCGGTCCTATTCATATCACAGCAAGGTGCAAGTCTTTAGTGTGGTAATTTTGGTGCTATTTATTTTCTGGATATGCAGGACATCCATCAGAGTGGGGTCAGATGATGCACTGTATGCCAGGCATGGATTTTCCCTCAACAGCCTGCAGGAGACAGAAAAAAGGGATAGGGCTTTAAAGCAGTCTGCATAGGACACATTATTTATGCACTGTATTTTAGGGAGGAACCTCTGTGGATGTTCCAACTATTAGATGTTCCAGAGGGAGCACTGTACTAAATGATAGGTCTGATAAGGGCTGAATACAGTGGAAGGAGGATGTCCTTGGACCTAGATGCCATACCTTTGTTTAAGTTACACAACACAAACTGATTTCCTCAATACCATAGACACATGATGTTCAAAGTCTAGAATACTGTCTACATGTGTCCCCAAGTAGCTGACTACATGGTCAACTCTTAGAGGTTTGTGTAGTCAATATGGTAGCTATCAGGGGTAGCAGACTTCCTGAAGGATACTATTATGCATTTCTTGGCATTTAGTTTTAGTCCATGGTTCTAACACCAGTTATTTGTCTGTGTCAGCCCTTCTTGGAGAATGTTAGTGCCAGTGGGAGATTCTATTACTGCTCCTAATTTACAATAGTCTGCAAATCTGGTCAGTCAGAGGCACTTGATGTTGGTCTCAACTTCAAATATGTAGATGGCCAAAAAGGGCCAGCCCCAGGAAAGTTGTGCAAGTTCCATTCATCAGTAACAATAGATGTTTGTAGAACACAGCTGTCTTACTGGCATGGGGTAGTAAAGCCCTGCTACCCTCCCCTGGCAGTTTGCTAAAGCTCATAACTCCTCCACTGCCTGTCTGTGAGAGTGAAGAACCAATCACATGGAAGGACTAAAATAGCTCTTCATACACACAGAAAGGACTCTCAGTTTTCTAGGGTCAAACAGGAAAATCAGATGAAACAAGCATTGTGAACATCCACTGTTCCACACCAAATGCCACACACACAAACTCAGCACCTCCTACAACCAACTATATACACACAACAAAAAGATGGTGGGAGAGTATTGCCAAGTAAGGCAGTGTGTTCTATGAACATGTACTGTTACAGATAAGTGGAACTTGCACAAAGTACAGTTTTGTACCTACCATAAATGTAGATGCTCGAGTGTTCACACTGCTGCAGTCATTACACTTGGGTTATCCTGCCATGGCGGTCCCGCAGTCGGCCAGAGTTCCAAAGTCTTGGTCCGGCGTCGGTTGCTGTCGCTTCTTCCCTGGCGTCAGTGCGCCAGGGGTAATAAGATGCATCCGACGCCATTTTCTTCAGTTTTTCTTGCCCCAGATGTCAGGTGCCCCCAAGTAGGTAGTCAATGCATATTGCTAATAAAACATACATAAAAAATAAAAACAATACCTTCAGTTACAAGCAAATACACCACAAACGTTGTATAGGATAGAAAGATATAGATAAGTCCAGCAAGGACACTGGGGATGGAGGGAGGGTAACCTGGACTGCAGCAGTGTGAACACTCGAACATCTACATTTATGGTAGGTACAAAACTGTACTATGTTCATCATGTTATACTGCTGCAGTCATTACACTTGGGTAGAATCCCAAAGCTAAGGTTGGGTGGCTGGTCTATAACGAGTTAGGATTGGCTATGAGGCCCTGCAGAACTGCAGTGGCAAATCCTGCTCTGGATTTAGAGTAAAGAGGCAAGTGGTAATGCTTGGTAAAGATGTGCACTGAACTCCAAGTTGCAGCCTCCAAAATGTCCTTGGTTGGTACTCCTCTGAGAAAGGCTGTTGAAGTGGCTGTTGCCTAGGTAGAATGTGGCCTAATGTTATTAGGGAATGATTTTCCATGCTGTGTGTAGCAGTAACGAATACAGTGTCCTATCCATTTGGAAATAGTCTGCTTTGAGATAGCCTTGCCCTGTGATCCTGCAGCATATGCTACAAACAGTTGCTCAGTTTTCCTGAAAGCTTTTGTTTTGTCCAAGTAGAAGCGTAGGTGCCTGTGTATGTTCAACGAGTGCAGAAGCTTCTCCCCTTTATTCTGGGGGTTTGGATAGAAAGTTGGCAAATGGATGGTTTGGTTAAGAGCCACACTAGATACCACCTTCGGCAAGAAGGTAGGGTTTGTCCTTAAAGATACCCTGTCCTGATGAAATATTATAAAAGGTTCCACTGCCATTAATGCCTGTAGCTCTAAGACTCTTCGTGCTGAAGTTACTGCCAGGAGCAGAGCTGTTTTCCATGATAAAAATTTTAGATCGGCTGTATTGGCTGGCTCAAAAGGTGGCAAGGTCAGTTTTTCCAAAACAAAATTGAGGACCCACGTAGGTATTGGTGCTCTCCGGGGCGGTCTTATGTTTTTAGCCCATCTGAGGTACTGCTTTAGCAAGGGATGAGGGAATAAAGGAGGATCTGTGTTGTAATGAGCTGAAATGGCAGAGGCATGAATCTTAATTGATGAGAAGGATAAGCCCTTGTCCAGCATCTCAGTTAAGTATTGTAAAATCTGAGAAATGTTTGGGACAAGAGGGTCAAGGCTTTGAGCCTGGTTCCAGGCACAGAATCTCTTCCATTTTTCTGAGTAAGATTTCCTGGTGCTAGGCCTCCTGGCTTCCAAAATGACATCCATAACAGCTTTAGAGAGAGGTGTTGCCTGTTTGACTAATGAATCTGCCATGCAGCCAGGTTTAGGGTTTTGAGCTGACCATGCAGGATCTGGTTGTTTTGTTGAGTCAGAAGGTGTGAAATTTGAGGCAAAATCCATGGTGGGCCTTGAGCCAAGTTCTTTAAGATTGGGTACCAGTGCTGGCGTGGCCAGTCCGGAGCAATCAGGATCATCTGTGTTTTTTCTTGTCTGGCTTTTAGGAGTACCTTTGAAAGGAGAGGCAGTAGTGGGAAGGCATAAACTTTTAGGCTTTTCCAGATGAACGAAATAGCATCCACTTTCCATGCTTGTGTGTGGTAAGTCCTTGTGCAGAATTTTTGTAGTTGGCAATTCAGTGGGGAGGCAAAAAGTTCTATGTCTGAGCACCCCCATTTTTGCGTTACCATGCTGAAGATTTGTGGATTCAATTTCCATTCATGAGGGTCCATGATATTTCTGCTGAGATCGTCTGCCAGAGTATTTTTCTTTACTGGCAGGAATTGTGCTTGCAGATGAACTTGATAAGTTAGAGCTGTGTTCCACAAGGTCATGACTTGCTTGCATAGGGGATAAGAATGAGTGCCCCCTTGCTTGTTTATGTACCACATTACTGTGGTGTTGTCTGTCTTTAATAATAATTGTCCTGGATGCAGAAGGTCCTTGAAAGCTGTAAGGGCATTTTGAACAGCCATCATCTCTTTTTAATTGATGTGAAGATGCATTTGGTCTGTGGTCCACTTGCGCTGAATACATTTTTCCTGCCATGTGTGCTCCCCAGGCACAATCCGAAGCATTTGTTGTTAGAGTCTGCCTGGCCGCGGGTAGAGTGAAAGGCTGACCCTTGTTGAGGTGACATGCCTGTGCCCACCATCGAAACTCCTGTTGTAGGCTTGGAATTATTGGTATTACTGTTTCTAAACTGTGAGAGTGTTGAGTCCAAACACTTTCTAGGTACTATTGTAATTTCCTCATATGCAGTCTGGCATATGGAATTAGTAGTATGCAGGATGCCATGCCCAGGGCCTGCAGAATTTTTCTTGCAGGGAGATGGGACTTTTTTGCCAGTAATTGAAAATATTGATTCAGTTGTCCTTGTTTGTCTGGCGTGAGATAAGCCATCTGGGCCGTTGTATCCAAGCTGGCACCCAGGAATATTATCTGTTGTGAGGGCACTAGTTTTGACTTCTTTTCATTTACTGTGTACCCTAGAGAAATTAGCAGCCTTTTTACAAACGCCAGATGCTTTAGAAGAATGTCCTTTTTCTCTGCTTGAATGAGACAGTCATCCAGGTATGGATATATTTGAATTCCTTTTTGTCTGCAAAATGCAATTACTGGTGCCAGGCACTTTGTAAATACCCTGGGCGCAGTAGATAAGCCAAAGGGCAGTGCAGAGAATTGGTAGTGCATTGTACCAACTTTGAATCTGAGGTATCTTCTGCAATCTTGTCTGATAAGGACATTCATGTATGCCTCTTTGAGGTCCAGAGTAACAAGCCAAGCCTTCTTGTCTAGCATGGGAAGAAGCTGCTGTAGTGTCAACATTTTGAATTTCGGAACATCCAGGTAAGTATTTAGAGTTGAAAGGTCTAGTATGGGTCTCCAGGCCTTGCCCTTTCTGGGGACCAGGAAGAGTCTTGAGTAAAATCCTTGTCCTTGTTCTTGCTGTGGTACTTTCTGAATAGCTCTCATGTCCATCAGGGCTGAAATTTGTTTATGAGCCTCTGCCCATTGATTTTGTGGCAGGTTTGGCATTCCCTTTAGCCTTGGTAAAGTGTGAAAGTGGAACCTGTATCCATGAGACACAATATTCAGAACCCATTTGTCTTGGGTGATTGATTGCCAATTTTGAAAAAAAAGTGCTAGTTTCCCCCCTAAGGGGGCTGCCAAAAGGGAAGTGCTTGGCATACAAAGGGGGAAGTCATTGGGACTGTTTCCTGTAAAGTTGAGACTTGTCCTCACCTCCTTTTGGGGTTGAGGTGTCCTCACCTCCTTTTGGGGTTGAGGTACCCCCACTGTTGTTGTCTGTAAGAGCCTTGGAGTTGAGATCTGCCTCTTGGGCGTCTGTATCTGCCTTTCTGTGGCCTGTCTGACACTGGAAAGAACCAATTCTTTGTAGGCCAATTTCTGCTAAATTGAGGTGGCTGTACCTGTAAGAAATCTTTGACTGTTTGCATAGATTTAGCTTTATCCTCCATTTTCTTTAACACCTCTTCTGCCTTAACACCAAACAAGGTATCATGCTGTAAAGGAACATCCAATAATTTTGCCTTAACATGGTCAGGTAAACTATGTTCTTTTAACCAAGCGTGTCTTTGAATCACAGAACCTGTAACTGCGGCTCTACAAGAGGCCTCTAAAGAATCAAATCCACATTGCAGAGTATGTTTTCCCACCTGTTCAACTGCATGCAATAAATCCTGCATTTCTTTATAGTCAGGAGCTTCTGAGCTTGTAAGCATTTTCTGTTTTAACTGAGCCATTAAATATTGTTGGTACTTAAGCATGTGAAACTGGCAATTTAAAGCCCTTGCTGCTAAAGTTGCAGAACTGTAAACTTTGTTCCCCCATCTATCCAATGCTCTGGAATCTCTGTCACAGGGGACTTGATTTTTTGCAATGGAAGCCTTAACCCCCCCTTTGGGACCCTGGGAAATGGTTTCTGGGTCAGCAGAAGGGATTTTATAAAGAAACTTGTGAGAGTCAGGGACTCTATAATACTTATCTGGCTTGGCTGGAGCAGGGGGCAAAGAATCAGGAGATAAGCTGGATTCAAAGAACACATCATCCACAATATCTAACACAGGCGGAATAGCAAGGGGCCTGTGCTGAGGCAATAAAAGAAAGTCCCTGAGCCTTTTCTTGGATTCTGAATAATCCTGACTTTCCCAATGGAAAAGCTCCCTCATGGTATGTAAAGTTTCCCCAAAAGAGTAATCCTCAGGAGGAGAGGCTGAAGGGATAGATTCTTCAGCATCAGAGTCCTCATAGGGGGGTAGAGAGTATCCCTAGTCTGAAGAGGAATCAGAGGAAATGGAAACCTGATCAGAGGAATCATAGTCTGTATCCTGCCTAGGCCTTTTCTCAGGAGGGGGATGGGAACCCCTGATTAGAGTAATGAGGTCTTCGGCCATTTTGAGCATATGTTTCTTAGGCATGGAGGACTGTCCTGGAGAATCCTGTACTTGCTTCTGTGTCTTTAATGCTGTTTTTGTCTTGGCTGTTGCTTTAATGGTAAGCTGTGAGGGTCTGAAAATACCCTCAGAAGCCGATGCCTGCTCAGCAGCTCTGGACCCATCTGAGGGATTAGTTTCCGTAGGCCCAATACCTTGAGTTTCCAGAGGCCTAGTTGTCTCCACGTGGGAGTCAGAGACGGCCTGTGGCTCTGAGGTAGCAGGTGTCAGGGGCTGCGAAAGCGCCTCACTGAGAACCGGCGACTGGCCTAGAAGAGGCTTCGTCGTCGGTTTTGGACCTCGGATGCTTGTCTTTATCTTTGTCTTTGCGTTTTTTATGAATTGTGGTCATTGGTTGCTCCGATGGCATTGTATAATTGAACCTTCAGCCAAAGTAGTGCAAAGCAAAATCAAAATGTCGTTTTATAGTGCATTTGTTTAATCTAGCACAAAACCGACAACTAGTGACGTCGTGATCAGGGCCTAGGCATGGAATACAGTAAGAGTGGAAGTCCTTATGAGGTATTTGCTTTCCACAAGAAATACAATTATTAACTTTTTCCGACATCGGTCTGAGGCAAGAAAAAAAGTTTCCCCAATGGGGTACTTAGCTTTATTGAAAATCTCAGGAGTCGGCCGACCGGCACTTGCGAACTGCTTTTGCTTCAGGCACTGCGCGGCAAGAAAGACTGAAGAAAATGGCATTGGATGCATCTTATATACCCCTGGCGCACTGACATCAGGGAAGAAGCAACAGCAACAGATGCCGGAACAAGACTTTGGAACTCTGGCCAACTGCGGGACCACCTGACGGCAGGATAACCCAAGTGTAATGACTGCAGCAGTGTAACACGATGAACATCTGTATATTAAACACACTGCCTTACTGACATATAGGTTCATAGGTTGGTACTGGGCTATCTGCCCGAAGGCATATATTAGCCCAGCCACGTTGTGCGGTATTCACCGCCCCTTTAGTAGTTCCTTAGACCCTTGTACTAGCAGCTAATACTCTTGGCCCCTATCTAGCAGTGCTGTTGGTGGACATGGAGAGATTCCCAAAGCTTACCCAGCCTGGGAGAAGGGAGGATAAGGGCCCAGGATCACCTAGAGAATGGGTCTTATGAAGCCTGCACTGGATCTAGAAAAGCATTGTTTGTAGTGCTTCATGAAGGTAATGACAGAAGACCACATTTCTGCTTCTTGAGACCGCTCCTTTCCAAAATATCATTGATGAGAAAAGGACCCAGGTGAAAACAGCCTTTACCTTGGCTGGATTCATCTCACCATGTTGGGAGTAACAAAAAATACCAGTGGGCAACCCACATGCAGTGCATTGTTTAGAAACGGGTTTGCCTTTCTTTACTTCAGGAAAGGAAATAAAGTCTTCCTAAAGGGCTTTTTTCTATCAAGGTAGTAACAGAGCTGCCTATGCACATCCAAGGTATTAACCAACATCTATCCCTTATACTTGGACTCCTGAAAGATTAAAAGTAGATTAAAAGACTGATAGAAATATAAACTGAAACCACGTTTGGCCTGAAAAAAGGCTGTGTGGGTAACGCAACCCTATGATGTGGAAAGTCAGGTTAAGGTTGTCCCACCATGAGAGCTTGCAGCAAAGAAGCTCACTGTACAGATGTAATAGCAATAAGCAAAAGAGTTTTCCATGTTAAAAACTTAAGATCAGTGTGAGCTGACAGTTCAAAAGGTGCTAGGTCAAATTTTCAAGAACACAGTTTACATCCCACGAAGGAGGAATTTGCTTGCGATGGAGTCTCATATGCAATACTCATTGCATAAAATGTTTTACGAAAAAAAAGACAGAGAGAGGGGGATCCATTGGCAGACAACTAGGGATGCTACTAAATGCACATTTATGGATGCATACATGAAGTAGCTCATACCAATATTTCAAGACCAGTGGTATATTAATCACAATGGACCCTCTGTTTCTATTTAGGCACAACTTAGAAAACTTTATCCATTTGTAAAAGTAAGATGTTCTAAAAGCAGGTTTTCTGGCCTGCTGCATATCCTCAAGAAACTGATAAACACAAAAACAGAGTCAAGATAGAAGCATCCAAACTGTCAACAGAAGTTTCTCCAAACTGGGGTGCACAGTCACCTCTGAGACTGTGTGAGCAGGTACAGTGTTTGAGGAAGTATGTGGTAATCGCCCTTGGTCAATACCATAAACAAGGAGAACCAAGAGTGCCTGGGCCAGTGGAGTCTGATAAAACAGGACCTTGCCTTCAAGCAGAAAAGCCAGACTCTTGCTGAAGTTGATTAAGCACCTCATACAGACGAGCCTTTGCTAGGGTGTCAAACATGACTGTAGGAGGTTCAACTTGAACCATAGATGGAAGAGTCAGGATAAGACCTTTTCTAGTGATGCCACAATCCTGGAAGGAGACACTGTACAGATCAGCAAGTCAATTCAAGTACAGAAAAAAAGTAAATCAATCCAAGTACAGAGAAAAGTGAATGCCCAGAGGCCATCAGTAACCTTCTACCACAGCAAGTCATTTGGGAAATGCTCACATGCATGGGACAACCCAAAGGGCAGAAAGAAAACTGATAATGCGAACTAGAGCCACAAATCTTAGATACCTACTGAAACAATGGGCCCTGGGGACACAAAGAAAGGCATCCATCAAGACCAGGGTCACTGTGGACCAGTGGTTTGGAAACAGAGGAAGCATTGTTTACAGGGTAAGCATCTTGAACTTCAGAACCTTGACAAACGTGTTCAAAAAAAGAGAGGTCCCACACTGGTCTGTATGACTGTTGTCTTTTGGGAACCAAGAAAATACCAGCGAAGAAAAAAAAGCTATGTACTCATTCCATCTGAGTTGTCGCTTTTCATTTGTCTTTAACCTATGAGAATATGGATCCGGTACAGATTCGACTAGGCCACATTTTCCAGTATCAGATCCAAGCTCCAACCTCCCCCCCACCCATAATGCCCCTGTCTCCCTCCTCCCCTTAGATCAAGTTTGCTGCAGACAGTAGCAACCCCACCTAACCATATGCTTAACTCTGTGGCATTAATACCCCTTAACACAATAAGGAAAGCATAGGCCCGCCCACCAGAGTAGAGGCTGTGTGTCTGCCATCCAGTCCACTACACAGCCCACATAAGGCAGGGGGAAGGAGGGAGGGACAGATAAAGACAGATGAAAAGCAAAAACTCAGATGGAACGTTATGGTGAGTACATAACTTTATTAGCTGAAGTTACTTTCATTTGATCTTCAACCTGTGGAACAGATTCCCCAGCTACCGAACAGTCCTGGGAGGTCCTCATGGAAGGATGTTCTGGAACACGGCTGAGCCAAAAAGATGCCCTGCCTCTGGAAAGGAGATCCAATTTGTAATGAGAGAAAAATGTATGAGATGACGACCAAGTAGCTGCAGAGCAAATGTCATCTAAGGAAACCCTAGACCAAAAGGCCGCAGAAGTAGCTACGGACCTAGTAGAATGCACACTGACATGACCTGTTGGAGATAATCCCTTGGCTCGATAGGCCAACGCAATGCACTGAGAGATCCAGTGAGCAACAGTTACTTTTGAAACAGGTTTCCCTAACAAAGGCTTAGAAAAGAAAACAAAAAAACTGATCAGACTTACGAAAGGATTTGCAAATAGTAGCGCAGTTGCCTATGAACATCAATCAAATGCAATTTATACTCTCCCTTATTCTGGAAGTTCGGGAAGAAAACCGGGAGATTGAAGCCACTTTCTGAAGGACTGAAGGATTTGTCCTTAAACCCTGTCTTTGTGAAACACCATATAAGGAGGCTTGACAGATATGGCCTGGATCTCTGATGCCGTCTTGGCTGAAGTAATGGAGACCAGAAAGGCTGTCTTCCAAGACAGGAATTGCAAGTCTACTGTAGCTGCTGGCTCAAAAGGGGGAGAAACCAAAGCTTGTAGCACTAGGGTAAGATCCCAAGGGGGCATTGGGTCCTTGACTGGAGGCTTGAGTAAAAAAGTACCTTTCAAAAAGGCTTTCCAAAGCTTGGAAAAAGCCAAATTCTCTCACACGTGAAAATTAGAGATCACTGCCAATTGTACCTTTACCATAGAAAAACTAGCACCATGAATGAAGATATCCACCAAAAACCTCCAAAGGTCAGGAACTGGAGTAATAAAGGGATCCAGATCATGCTGAGAAGCCCATACAGAGAGATGTTTCCAGTTACTGGAATAAATCTTCTTGGTGGAAGACTTGTGAGCCGCTACCAAAATCTCCTTAATGGGAGAAGACAGCCCAGGAGTCCTATCCCTGGAACTGGAGCAGCTAAGCTGTGAGCTTCAGACTAAATCTGGGTGCGAGATCCTTGAGGAATGTGTGATCAGATCCAGAACCAGATCGAGTGTCTAAGGTGGACACACTGCATGAGACCACAGAGAGGGGAACCACACTTGGCGAGGCCAGGAGGCGGCAATGAGGATAACTAAGCTTCCCAGCCGTTGAGCTTCCTGAATGAATTTTGTGATTAGAGGAGGATAAGCATACAGTAGACCAGAGGGCCAAGCATGAACTAGAGCGTCTCTGGGGATTGGGGGGGTTCAGAGCAAAATACTCGCTGCACTTCGCATTGGAGGGAGAAGCGAAGAGATCGCAGCAAGGTTGACCCCACTTCAGAAAGATCTGTTCCGCTACTGAAGAATTCAGAGCCCACACATGAGGCATCAGAATAGATCTGCTGAGCTTTGTCCACCAGAATGTTGGACCTCCCCAGAATGTGCACTCCCACCAGAAAACAGCTGGAAGAGATTGCCCCCTCCCACAATCTCATGGCTTTGTGACAAAGGGGGTAAGACCTGGTTTCCCCACTGTTTGTTGATGTACCAGACTGCATACATACTGTCTGTCTGGATGGCAATCATCCCTTGGGGAAGATAGGCATGAAGAGCTTGCAACACCAACAGCACCGCCCTCATCTCCAGGAAACTGATATGCAGATGGGTTTCCAGGGAAGTCCACGTGCCTTGGACTGCCCTTGTCATGCAATACCTGCCCCCCACCTAAGCAGGGAGGTGTCCATGATCACCGGGGCGGGAAGGATGAATGGATGACCCAGATCATCATCCAGGGACTGAAGCCACCAACGAAGCGAATCCTTGGAAGCCTGAGATAACCGCACCAGATGAGATAAGGGCAGGTCTAGCAAAGACCACTGAACCACCAGAGTCCATTGGAGGCACTCTCATATGAAGAGGAGCTGTAGGAATCAGGGTGATCGTGGCCGCCATGGACCCAAATGCCTGAAGAATGGATTTTGCAGAGAGATACTGGGTCTGGACAATGTATGAAGCATGATGCTGGAGGGATTGAAGTTGGTCCAGAGTTAGAAAGTCCAAAAAATATTCAACATATACCTTGGCGCGATGATATATACAAATGCAAAAAAAAACAAAAAAAACAAAACTCCCTCTGCACAACCACCCAAAACAAAGAGGACAAAATGGATAGAAAAAGATCCTGCACAACCACCCCTAAAAATAACTCACATGGAAGAGGGAAAAAATATACAAAATACTACATCTATATGTCAGATTGCCCAACCACCTAGGCCAAAAAGAAAATCCCAAAGGGAGGGCTCTATTGCTGCAGCAAAAACAGTCCAGGAACATAGACAACTAACTCAAAGTGGCACAATGGCTAAATACTTCAGGCAACATTGACAGTATTCAAGTACCAGCAGCATGCAAAGAAGAGTAGACTTTCAGTAGAAAAAGTATGGAGGCGCCTCCCCTAATGGTTGCCACAAGCTCCAATAGCAAAACCTCCCCTAGACTTTGGAATAGAAAGAAGGTGCCCTAGTAGAGAGATAACACAGAATGCAAGTAGCTGCCTCAAAAACAAGCCCTTGCCACCCCCTTAAAAAGCTGTTGGCCCAAACAAAACAGAAGCAAGATGAGCCTTAGTCCAACTAGAATCTCCTTGCCTGAGCCTGTGATACAAAATACAATGCAAAATTAAATCCACCTAGAAAAGAATTAAATAATAAAAACAATTTTTTACAGGAACTAAACAAAAAAAAAAAGATCTAAGTTTCTTTTGAGTTTTTTTAAGATTAGAAATCCTGCATAAAAAATAAAAAAGATTGTTAATGTGAGACTGCCAACACTAAAAGAAAAATCAAATATGCTTGATGAGGCATGGGGGCCTGTAAACAAAAAACCAATTTAAAGCCAAGTATTCCCACAAAAGGCATGCTTCTGAAGTAATCTATTGAAGTTCTTCAGAATGAAACAAAGGTAAAGGCTCAAGCAGAAGTTTCAGACTCCACTAGTGAAACCCTTGTTGCTCTAAGGGCTCATTGCTATTACAGGTCATGACATTCTTTGCCCCTCTAAGCAATAGCTGCAGGAAAGTAAAAAACCATGAGTCTTCTTCTGTCTCTAAGAAAAACCTTTGCCAACAAAGGAGGTAATGTTAATGGTCTAGAAAAATCTTAATTAAAGAAATTTCTTCCTTTGGAAGAGAATCAAAACAAAATGCTCTGAAATCTCCCAATATATTTGCTTGCCACAAAAAAATAAGGCTCCAAATTTTGAAATTGCCGCACCAGTCCATTTAGTATGTCTGGCTTCCTTTTTCCATACAAATCCTTGTAATTATCTCAAGTCTTGCTGCAGTTGAAATTTAAAAACTTCCATTTGTTTGATACCTTTGGCTGTACTATCTAGAGACTAAGAGTCTGTTCACAACAGAACAGACTGAAGTTTCTGGCTGCACACTCATGGAAGGGCCTGTCTGGAGCAACAACAGAATAAATCTTGACATGAGGCGGTTGACAGTGCTTAGGTAAAAAGAGGAAGGCTGGAGTAGGTAAAATCATTGCTATTCTTGTTTGGACTTTAGAAAGAAAGACCTTTGCTGCAGATTAGAGTACCTGCAATACCTAAAAAGAAGATCAGCATCTTGAAAAGAAAGAGAAGCAAATTTGATCCATGAAAAAGAGGTGGCTTCCACTGTCACTTTGGAGAAAACTGAAAGAAGAGCGAACACTTCTATGTCTGGGGTCCCTCTGGAAGTTGCAAAAATCTTTGGCACGAGTTACCCAGGTTTCCATCAACTTTCTTCCACATGAGTTCCCAGGAAGCTTGTGCTCCCGGCCCATAGTTGCCCTCCAGTTAACCTGCATGGGGATGCATGATTTTCCAAGCTTAGCAAATCTGCCTCATGTAAAATCATTCTGTAAAACTCTAATGAGCAGAATGTTCCCCTATGTAGCTTGATGTAAGAGTTATCAGCAACTCCTTTTGTTGTTGTACAATGCCATCCTGAAGCCCTGGTTTGCTGACACTTCTCCTTCTTCTTCTTGTTTCACTGCTGTAGTCAGATCAACTCCTTTGTCTTGTATCAATGACTCGATTATCACTTTCTTGTAACAATGTCTCCATGCTCTGATGCTGTAGTCCATTTCGCCATTTCTGAGAGATCCACTGTCCATGTATAGGAGCATGTCTATATTGTCTGATCATGTCTTCCTTTTGAATGACTGAGAGTCTGGTCTCACAAACCATTGTCCCTTGTTTGGTCCATATTTGGCCCACCACAAAAATCCTTTTTTTTGAGAGTGTCCATATGCATTTGCCACAGTAGGTCCATGAAATGCGACCCAGTGTACATTGACAGTGAGATACCAAGGACTGTCTGCCCCCTTCAGTTTGAGAAACCTGAGTTTGATGAACGGACTGGGAAAGAAGGTTTGTGGAGAAGGTTAGAAAAAGCTGAAACTGGGCTTGATAGGGTTGTCTACACCATCAAAAAACATGTTTTGAGAGGGTATTTAGGGTATGAACTGCTGCTGTAGGTACTAGACTGGACTAAAGCAGCATGCACGAAGGGTCAAAGCCAGTGGAAGGGTTTCTTTTCACCTAGGCATCTTAGCCAGAGCCTCATTTAGGCCAAATTCTAATCATTCTCTTCCTGAAGTAAGTAAGAACTGAAGCTAGCTCCAAGTAGACTGGAGGATTCCTTTTAGCTGAAATAAAGCTAAGACAAAGCCAAAACCTTAATGAATACTAATGAAAAATTTTGATTGATAGCAATACAAACTTTCTGCAATTAGCCAATCCAGCATGCAGAGAACTTTGATATCTACAGTTAAAGTTACTTCCTCCTAGATCTAGCTGATAAGTGTTTTTGTCAAGTATTTTGAACTTTGGCAGTCCAAGATAAGTGTGTAGAGATAGATAAATCCAAGATAACTCCGTGTTCCCCTTCTTGATTACTAGGAACAGAGAATAAAAAACTAGTCCCCAACTTGGCTTTAGGAACTGGCGAGAATATGATCCTAGGCCTTTAAACTGAAATTTGCTTGTGAGCCTCCCTATCTTCCCGAGAGGAGGAATGTCTGGCATGCCTTGAGGAGATAGAGGAGGGGTGTGGAAATAAAACCTGTAACCTATATGAATGAAATCCAGAACCCATTTGTCTTGGGTAATTAACCCCTTTTTTGAAAAGACAGGGTAAAACTTAGGTTTTTCCTTGTGCTTGAAAAAAGGAGAGAAGAGAGGTGCAGCCAGGCGGTCTGCTCTGCTAAAGGACTGACCCCCCCCTAGATGCCTTCGAATCTGAGCAGGTGACCTCCTGCCCTGAGCCTAAAAAAGCACCTTGAGGACCTGCCCCTCTAGATCCTAGATCTACCCTACGCCCTCTAGATCCTAGAGAGACTATCAATGCAGAGCCATTTCTACCTTTTAAACCTTACTAGCCCAATTTCTACCCCTAAACTTGAGGAGCTCCTTCTGCTGTCCTCATCTTCTTTAAAACTGCTTCCACAACTCATCTTCTTTAAAACTGCTTCCACAAAAGTAAACAAACAAACATGTGTAAACATGCTCAATCAACTCTTAATCAGCTCAGCTCATGCCTGAGAAGTCAAGCAGGCGTGAACAGAGAACAGAATGAGGCCCTTCACCCTGGAAGACCTGCATGTTGCAAGGCATGTTTACAATGTTGCATCAACATGAAACTCTGCAACTAATCCTGCAACTCTTCCTCAACAAACTCCACCAAAGAATTTCAACTGTGAAAGAAGATAATTCTGATATTTTAACATGAAAAACTGACAATTCAAATTTCATCATGCTGAAGAAGAACTATAAAGTATTCACTTTCTTTCCCATCAATCACCTTGCCTCTTTATCAGGACAGGCTGAGGCTTTTTTAAAGCCTTAGAGCCTTCACACCAGCCCCTGCTGAGACAGCCTCGGGTCCCTTAGGGACTCTGCAAAGACTGCTTATTCTAAACAACCTATTATAAGATCGGTTTTTAACTGGGGCAGGCAGGAAGAAAGGCAAGGGCAGGCAAGCAGGAATCAATCTATCCCTATTCAAACAGGAGGTATAGTATAAGGCCTATGCTATGCTGGGGTAAAAAAAAAGACCTAATTTTTTTATAAGAGAGAGAGAATGAATTCCCATTTAAAATTTCCCTCATGAATGCAGAGTCTCACTGAATGTGAGGAAAGCAGGAGAAGCAGCAGAAGGAAGTAGAATCATCCCATCAATCAGAGCAGAAGGAGAACTCCTGCAAGTCTTCAACCAAAGCGAAGAGGCCTCGAAGCACAGCCAGACTCACTCCCTCAAACTCAAAGTTCAACCTCCTCTCTCTATCAGGGGGGGCCCTAGGCCCTCAATCTTAGTAATCAAATCCCTAATCATTTAAGCATATGTTTTCATATGTTTCTTAGGCAAAGCACTAGAAGCACTAGGAGAACCCCCACAGAAGCTAAACTTTTCCTGCCTGCCTTGGAAACTGAGGGGCTAAACTAACTGAAGGGGGGACCACCTTAGAAGAGACAGCCAAGAGAAGCCCCTCAGCCTGGCCTAAGAGAGCCCCTCCTGTAGAGAGTATACATCCCTGAACAGGAAAAGAAAAAACTGAGACTCAAAACCTCACTGAACTCTGCTCCGCTCCCGCAAGACTGGGCGATGGGACTGTGGTTCCTCTCACCCCTTGCTGTTTTGCTGTTTTTTTGCTTTTTGTTTTAGCGGCTTGGCCGGAACGGCATTTTATTTTTATAAATTTTCCGCCAGCCCAAACACTAACACACTAACTCAACTTTCTTACTGTTTCGTGCGTTTGTTAAATCAGCGGGCATCAACAACGCCAAGTGCTCAGGCCCTAAAACAAGGTATACACAAAGTATGGTAGTATGGTGAGGTATCTGTTTCACGTTTCAAATACAAAAACTTTTTCTGACATCCTTCGACATACGTTAAATAAAGGCAAAAAAAAAAAAAATTCAGCAGATACTTAGCCAAAACTTTGATTCGTCTGAAAAAACTGGCTGAAGAAACTTTCAGACGCCTTTCCCGCACAAAATTAAAATTGCTTCTGCACCATGCATGCAGCAAAAAAGGACTGGATATGGCGGATGACGTCATGCGCGATTAGTACCCTGACGCACTGGTCGCCAGTCTAATGACCCTTGGCCACGCCAGCCATATACTGGTATTCACGACGACTGCGAGCGACTACCCAATAGTTAGGACTGCAGCAATGTGGAATGAAGAACATCACCCTGCTTTGAGTGGAATCTAATCGAGCCTCAATGAAGTCGAGAGCTTATACTGGGATCCAACTGGGACTTCTTGTGATTTATTGGTTATGCCCAGCTGGTGAGCAGTCTTCACAAGAAGATCCCTGGCTTGACAGAGATGATGCCTGGAGGGAGAAGAAAGGAGCCAATCATCCAGGTAGGGGAAGACCTGGAAACTCTGCAGCTGCAGGTGAGCAGCCACCACTGCCATCACTTTGGTAAACACTCTGGGGGTAATGATGAGACCAAAGGGGAGTGCTCTGAACTGATAATGACTGGCTCCCAGCTGGAAGCGGAGGAACCTCCGACAGCATCCGTCCATCTTGATGTGATAGTACGCGTCTTGTAGGTCCACCGAGCACATCCAGTCATTTATCTGCAGAAAGGGCAGAATGGATTGGAGAGTGACCATCCAGAATTTTGTCTTGGCAACTGACAGACTTGGGGCTAAAAGATTCAGGATGGGTCTCAAATTCCCCCGTTTTCTTTGGCACCAAAAAGAACCTGAAATAGATGGCTGATCCGGATTGGTCTGGGGGGACAGGCTGTATGACTCGCTTTTCAAGCAGGTTGGAAATTTCCACTGCTGCCTCCTCCTGTTGTGCTGGTGGGACATCTGGGAGGTGTTTGGGAGGGACTGCAATTTGAAGGAAGAGGATCGAGTATCCCCTGGATATAATTTGCAACACCCAATGATAGTCTGTTATGGACTCCCAGACTGTTGGGTGCAGACAGAGACATCCCCTGACTGCCTCAAGAGATGAGCAGTTGGGCAACCCTTCAAGGCTGCTGCTAGGGTCTGTCTGGGAAAGAATCCTGAGTCCCTTGGTTCCTCGGACCCCCTCTGCAATGAGGGCGGTGTCAATCTTAACCCCCCCCCACCTCTGGGGGAAGGCAAGTCCTGAGCATTGTGGGAAAGACCCTGAGACTTTCAGAACTACATCTTCCTCACCCCATGCTGATTCTGGGAAAAGGATCATTGCAGGGTTGAGAAGCAAATCCCAATGGCAGATGTCTTCCCATCTTTCGCACTCTGGACTAGGGTGTTGCGAACGGTCTTACCAAATAGAGTGGAACCATCGAAGGAGGCATTCGCAAAATGACCCATAAAGGGCTCTGAGAATGCACAAAGCCAAAACAATGCATGACGTCTGATGGCAATACCTGTGCGGGCTGCCCTAGAGATACCTCCAGTAGCGTAAGACAGGAGCCTCATGAAAGTGTTGCATATTGAAGTTAGGGAGGCCATACATTCTCCTCTGCCAACATGGACCCCAGGGCAGACTCAGTGACCTCTCTAACCAGGTCCCGTTGCACTCTGATGACATGTGCCATGTAATTCAGTGCACAAAATGCAAATGTGGCTGAAGCTCAAGCCTCCTTCCCAAAACGGTCCATGGCCCGCGACTTTTGGTCCAGTGGATGGACCGTGGAACTCTCCTGAGTGAGCTCTTTCTTGGTGGCTGCCGCAACCACAATGGCATCTACCAGGGATCACTTAGACCAGTGTTGCCTATCTGATGGGGCACTGAGAATCTTGTCAGAGTGCTTAGGAAAAGGCTCCACTATGTCAGTTTCCTTTCATGCCCTGGATGAAATCAAGTCCATGAGAGGATCAGCGGGAGAGGAAACCCAGGAGGTATAGGGTCCTGTACCAAATGCCTCCAGGAACACAGACTCATCCGGGTTGGGTTTTAGGACAGACCACCCTCCACGTTGGCATAGGAGTTCCATGATGCCTCCAAAGGAGACATCATCTGGAGGTGACTTGGGGGAACCCTCCCCTTCTTCCAAGTCGGTGTCTTCTGAGGGACTCTGGAAGGGAGTCCAAGTTTCTCCTTTTGCACATATCTTTCTGAGGGAGCTCCTCAGGGGAATTCTCTGGGAAGGACTCTGGAACTCCCTGGGGATGGAGTGGCAACAGGCTGTCCCTGTGGGGGCAGCATGGCAGACGACAGACCAGAAAAAGAGGAAGCCAGGACGTTCTCCAAGGAAGATAACGTCAAGGGTCTTAAGGGAGCCGAGAAAGCCCTCTCCACCAAATCAAAAGCAGAGGGTGAATGAATCCTGAACTGAGGGGAGAAGCAATGGATCAGTCATCCTCTACGTCGACAGGGGAGCTGGATCCATGTCTCCAGGTGCCAAGAATCCAAGTGGAAGGGCAGACTCTGAAAACCTCGAAGCTGCCACCATCCCTTTGGATCCAGCACAGACACTAAGGCTTTGAGAGTTGGATGGCTCTGAACAGGTCAGAGGTGAGCCACTCAGGGCAATGGTCAGTGTTAAGTTACCTGGCAACACTAGCGCCGACCCCTCAATGCCGGGAAACATCAGACCCGAAGACTCCAAAGCTGAGGGCCAGATCAGAAAAGGAGCTATGGGAAGAAAGGTGGACTGCATGCTCCCAGCCCTGGAGGGGGAGGGTGCAGGCAAGACTCCCATCTGAATATGGGTCCGGATGGAACCTCCGCATCACCCTGTCCACCTCGGCTTAAGAAAGACTATGGGTGGACCGGATGGGGGAAGCCACTGAAATGGGCCAGGAGTGGTGCTGGGGAGAGGCCGAGAAGGGGGATTGGGCCCAATAGACTTCTGGCGAGAAGTGAGGCAACTTGAGCTGAGGGGAAACCGGGCTGGGATCCAGGCGGGACTTGGCCGGGGGCTTGACCGAAGAAGCATGGTCTGGGGATCGTTTTCTAGGCCTACCCCACTCCTTATGCCAATGCTCTCTCCGTCCCCAGCCTTCTTGGTGGGAGGGTGAGTCCCAGCAGCTGGAAAGGTGGAAGAAGTAGTGGAGGCTTCAGAAGGAGGAGGAGGTGGAAGGAGGCCTCAGAGAATAAGTTTGTCCCTCCTGTCGATCAATGCATGGTGGTTGAAGCCTGCACAGATCGAACAGGAGGTGTCCAGGTGAGAGACTCCCAGACATATAACACCCAGAGTGTGGCCATCAGAAGGTGGTAGCTTATGGCCATACTTGGTGCATTTTCTAAAGCCCGGCTTAGTTGCGTCAGCCATGACAATAGAAAAGAACCCAAAACACACACTCACAGACAAGGAAAGCAGGAAATGAGGGGGAGGTTTTTTTTTTTTTTTTTGGGAAAATCGATACCTGAGCGTAAAATGGGAAACGAGTAGGGAAAAGAATTAAGAGGAGAAATACAAGGAAGGTAAAAGAGAGATGAAAGAGAAGAAAAACTTTCACTCACCACTACAGGAACTTGGAGCTGACAGATCACGCTGCTAACTAGATGCACGGTAAATGAGATCTGGGGGGAGGAGGGAGACAGGGGCATTGTGGGTAGGGGAAAAGCTTGGATCCGTACCGGATTCATATTTCCACAGGATGAAGATCAAATGAAAACAACTTCAGATCTTTTCATTCTTTCCAAAGAAGGGAATGGTTCCATGATCCCCAGAGTCCAACATTTTCTGGAGAATAGGATCAAAGTCTCATCCAGAAGATGAGGGGGAAATCCCATGAATGAAGGCAGAAGTTCTTTCCAATTCCATCTTAAACCTCTGGCAACAATGTTTAGGACCTGTCAGAAACCACCAACAGCTAAGCCACCTTAAAGAGAGCTAACTTGAAACATGAGGCACCCAATTGGGGGGGGGGGGCTTAATAAAGATGGGCACAGTGCCTCAGCAGTCATAAGTTGGAAAATGGGAGGTAGCCTTTCAAGGAAAGTAACCCTTCTTGTTAGGCTTGGCAGAGTTGTCATCTTGACGTTTCCTATTATTGTCATGGATATTGTTAGGCTGCTGAAAATCATCTTACTTGAAAGAGCAGAATTTGGAAATAAGAAAACATTTTAGATACTCCTTGCATCAATTTACCTCTGTCATCCCAATGTTTAAGGATCTGATAAACTGCTGCACCAAACACACAGACTCAAAAGGAGCATCCATATCATTTTAACTCCTCAAAAACATTCTGGGAGTGCAAGCAATCTCAATCTGAAAAGAAGAAAAAAAAAAAAAAAAAAAAAACAGTCAAAGCACCAAATACACTATTCAAGCACTGATAGAAAAGGCAAAGGGAGGAAATAAAACCCAAAAGGAGTTTCTTATCTGAGGTCTGCAGCTGACATCACCTAGTTTAAGAAAGGCAATATCCCAAGAGATCCTTGGCTGCAGCATAAGAAAACTGAAAGGATCCTCTGTGTGTGTGTGTGTGTGTGTGTGTGTGTGTGTGTGTGTGTGTGTGTGTGTGTGTGTGTGTGTGTGTGTGTGTGTGTAGTGCAGTCTTAGTCCTGCTAGGTGATTGGTTCTTCAACCTCACAGAGAGGGTGGGAGGAGTTATGAACTTTGACAGACTGCCAGGGGAGGGTAGCAGGACACTCTCTGTGACATTCACCCACTGGATACCCAGTAAGGCAGCGTGTTTTGTTGAACATGTGCTAATACTAAAGAACTAAATTTTAAGGTCAGAGATGCTGAGTACTGAACACAATAGCTACACTTATGTTCCACAAAATGATAACCAATCTTTATAAACTAGCTGTATAAAATCAGCAGCTTTATCCTAGAGTCACAGGTATACGAATAACTCTACATACTTGCACACTCCACAGAGTAGTCACTGGGAACTGGCTATAATGGTTGTAGCCTGTAAAAGAATGTTCACAAGCAGTTAACATTAAACATAACAGCAGTGTCCCCCACCAGAACAATTTCTAGGCACTGGTCTCAAGTATTACAGTCAATTAAGACAATGGACTTGGTACTGAGTACAATAGCTACAAGTCTGTAAAAGCAGAGTAGTCACTAGGAAACAACGCTTAACCCCCATCAGCACAATTTGGTCCCAAGTAATACAGCCAACTAAAAGACAGTATACTTGCCACTGGGTACAATAGTTATAAGCCTCTAAAAGCACAGCAGTCACCAAGCAAAATCCTTACAGCAGAGTACTGAACCCACTAGAGCAATTCCTAGGCAATGGTCCATAAATAATGCAGCAAACTAAAAGATAATACAAATACACCATATACTAGTAAGATTACTGCAAAATTTCAACTTAAATCACTGCTTGGTTGCAAAAACAGTAATGCAAGAAATATGACAGAAATTAAGCAAAGTTTGCCAAGAATAATGAATAGTGATGATTTCAGGCTTCATTTAACCCCTTCACACAATTTTTCTGAATTGCCCTCATCAATGTGATTTAGAAGCTGTTAGTACACAGAAGACCACAATGCATAATAATTTAAATTAAAAGGGCACATCTTGCATCTCCCTTTCTCAGAAGCAAAAATGACCTTGTGTGATAGAATTCTACAAAACTGTTCACTAAAGTCTGCAGATTTTACTCTCGCTTTGATAATTTGCTTATATTTTTCCACCATTTTTATTAACACTGTTTTTGAAACATGTTTAAGTAGTATACCACATTCCTACTGGAAGTGGGAAGAGTTATGTGCTATTTCACATTCAAATTTTATGCTGATTAAGATTTTTGGCTGGATGTACCTACTTTTCACGGGCCTTTGTACATATTTTCAATGAATGTAGGTAAAGTGAGATTGCAATCTGGGGTCTGTCTGCTGGACAGAGGCACAGGGAACTAATCTAAGGGGGTGGCAAAAGCCAACACATTCTGGCTAGGCTTATAAATGCCTTTGGGCATGTTGCAGACTTCTGGTGGACATGGATAGAATGTAAATCAGTTCAGCAGAAGAGCGAACTGAATTTCACAATGGTCCAAAATTAAAACTGAAGTTTCCACCAAAAGGGTAACCAGTCCAGTCCGGGAAATTTCAGGAAGAGACCATGGGAAATTAATCAACGTTTTCTGTTTTGCATATTATTTTCCCCTGCGTTTACTTCAAAATTTGGTCTTTGCAGACTTTTTACTAAAGACTTAGTGAATGGATTAACAGAGATGTATTTATTTACTTGGGAATTTTGACTCTAGTAATTTCTTTCTCAATTTACATTCTCCAAATATTCAGGTTCTACCAGTAATCTTCACTATCATTTTAGTTTGTGCTGTTTTAATTTGGATTTGCTAACAAGGTTTGGCAAGCAAAAGACCAATGACATCTTGAAGGCAGCCACTTGGTCTTCTGTGCATACCTTCAGTAGGCACTACCACCTGGCAACCTTTTCCAAGTTTAGAGCAGGTTTTCCATCTGCAGTCCTGCAGGGAATCGTCTCCGCTCCTTAATCTCCTTCCACCATTTCTAAAGCTTTGGGAGTCTTAACATCAGTCAGGACTGCAACAGTGAAACACAAAGAACATAATGCAGTTGTGTACACTTACCATAAATGTAGACTACTCATCAGATCCATCATAGAGTACAACGCCCCATTTGGGATGTACCTTACAAGACACCTGCAACAGCTGGAAAGACCACAGAAGTACCTCACCGAGAATCTCACTGGCCTCAAACAGATGCCCTATGCAGCTCAACTGAAGAAACTCCAGCTGTACTCAGTTGCATACCGCCTGCTCAGAGGTGATCTCTGCCTGACATACAAGGCCATGTCCAACCCAGAATTGAGGGACATGCTCCACCTAAAGAAAACCTTATCCCCTTGAGCCACACGTTCTAGGGATCTAAACCTCACCACAACAATAAATAGGACATATTGGAGGGATGGATTCCTGTCCCAGAGACATCCCACGCTTTGGAACAAGATTCCAATCTACATTAGGCAGAGCTCCTTGCTAACATTCTTCAAGAGAAACCTTGACAACTGGATGGGAAACAAAGTTTACCCCAGGGTTCACTTCAGTGGCTCTGCTGGACAGAGGCACAGGGAACTAATCTAAGGGAGCAGCGAAAGTCAACACATTCTGGCTAGGCTTATAAATGCCTTCGGGCAGATAGCCTAGTACCTACCTATGAACCTATGTTCAAGTGTATTCACTGTTGCAGTCTTCTTTCCCTCCCACCGAACCCCTCAGCCTACCAGATAGGCTAATAGAATCAACCCTGGACCTTACTCCTTCCAACCCAGGTTTGGGTCCACTCTACCTTGGCCCACCTTAGGTACACTTGGGGCCTCGATGGATCCACACCATCTGGGTCCTCCTAGGGTATACTTGGGGGCTCCTTCTAAGCAGGTCAAGAAAATACTAAAGTGATGATGCAGGCTGGCTCCCTTTACACCTGAGCGTAGCAACATCAGTAAAGGTGTCCGCCAGCCTGGGAGGCAAAAAACGTTTCCTCTTGTAGTCAGGCTAGCCAAGGGCTTTCACAGCAGGAAATCGCAACAGTCAGGACTGCGATAGTGAAACACAAAGAACATCCTTAGTTTTTTTCTTTTTTAGTAGATCAGGCATAGAATATTCATATATGGCTAGGTTTTTGTTAGAGCAACAACATAATGTGTGCATGTTATTTTTGCTATACTACGCAGTGTACATTATACAGGGGGCACAGTGATTGAGATAACACAAGTGCAAAACATTCCAACAGCTTTGTCTATTCAGTCTACTAAATTGTTCTGCAATGCAGTTTGTACTGGGCTTTTGCAGTCAGTTGCTTGGAGTTTCACATTTTTCTCTGTTCTTATGGAAAAAGGGTACATCTATGAGCCAAGGGCAATCTTCTACTAAACCAGCAACCAAGTCAGCATATTATACATATATACGCGTACACACAAACACACACACTTAAATTATTAATTTAGATAAAACCAAAAGAGCTCAACATACAAAATTAATCAACTAATATAACCCAAATGCAAACTGCAGTAGAAGCAACTTGACTGAAAGCACGAAACATAGTAGTAGTCCTCAATATCAAGATATGGAAGACAAATACGTGGACATAACTAAATAGCTGTATATTTTTCTGCTACCCCAGGATCCTACCAAATGGTTCATCAACCTTCAGACAAGGTGGCTCATTCATTCTGGTGGTATGGGAGCCAGGTATTCCCAAACTACGTGACAGCCTTAAAGCCCATTTATTCTTGCCCAGAAACCATAAGACAGTACAGTTGTGTACACTTACCATAAATGTAGAAGTTCGAGTGTATTCACTGTTGCAGTCATCACACTTGGGTTATCTGCCTGTAGGTAGCCCTCAGTCAGCCTGAATACCAGAGACTTAGTATTTCTGCGTCGGATGCTGTCACTCCAGGACTGACAGCAGGTCATCAGGGGTATATAAACAGGCAGCCGACGCCATTACATCAGTTTTTCTTGCCCCAAATGTCAGCAGCCCCCCAAATAGGGAGCTAGGTTATGGTGGGGAAAACACCACCTGTAAAAATTAAATACCAATACCAATACCCCAGAAGGGGTTAGTAATGGCCACAGATAGAAGAGAGAGAAAACCAGGGGGCTGGAGGGAGGGAAACCAGAACTACAACAGTGAATACACTTGAACATCTACATTTATGGTAAGTATACACAACTGTACTATGTTCTTCGTATTTCACCGTTGCAGTCATCACACTTTGGTGGATTACCAAAGCTGAAGAAGGGTGGAGGCAGTCAAGAAGAGTTAGGGCTGGCTAGTACGCCTTGCAAGACTGCTGTAGCAAATCCTGCCCTGGATTTGGAAAAGATAGGCAGGTGATAATGCTTGATGAAGGAGTGTACAGCCCCCAGGATATCTCTGGTAGGGACTCCCCTGAGAAATGCTGTAGAGGTAGATGTTGCCCTAGTGGAATGTGTTCTGACCTCCAGAGGGGTTGGTTTCCCATGGTGCTCATAGCAAAAATGGATGCAGTGCGCTATCCATTTGGAAATAGTTTTGAAATGGCCTTGCCCTCTGCCCGTGTTGCAAAGCTGACTAGTAGCTGGTCAGATTTTCTGAAGGGCTTAGTACTATCAAGGTAAAATCTGAGCTGTGCATGTCCAAGGAGTGCAGGATCCTTTCCCTTTTATTTTGGGGATTAGGGAAGAAGGTTGACAAATGGATGGATTGATTGAGAGCCACACTGGACACCTCTTTAGGCATAAAGGAAGGGTTAAGTCCTGAGGGAAACCCTGTCATCATGGAAAATAATGAAGGGTTAAACAGCCATCAGTGCTTGTAGCTCAGACACTCTTCTAACTGAAGTGATGGCTAGAACCAAGACTGTTTTCCAAGAGAGGAATTTTAACTCTGCTGATGCAGCAGGTTCAAAGGGGGGGGAAGCATAAGCTTTTCCAGTACAACGTTAAGGTCCCAAGCAGGGGTGGGTGCTGTCCTTGGTGGCCTTAAGTTGTTTGCCCCTCTCAGGAACTGTTTGATAAGAGGGTGTGAGAAGAGAGGTGGAGAAGAAGGGCAGGCCTTTGTGGAGTAGATCTGCTAAGTAATCCAGGATAAGAGGCAGAGAGGGCAGTGTTGTGTCCTCTCCTTTAGACTGAATCCATGAGCAGAACCTTTTCCACTTATCAGCATAGGATTTTCTTGTACTGGGTCTTCTGGCTTCAAGATTAACGTCTAGCACCTGTTGGCTTAAGGTCGCTGGGAGGGAATTCAAGGAATAAGCCAGGCTGCAAGATTTAGGGTTTGCAGTTGTGGATGCAGAATCTGTCCCTCCTGCTGAGACAGGAGGGTTGACTTCTGGTGTAGGTGCCAGGGGGGCACCGATGTCAGGCTGTGCAGGAGTGGGTACCAGTGCTGACGGGGCCAGTCTGGGGCAATCAGAACTGACCTTGGTCTGTCCTGTTTTATCTTGAGTAATACTCTTGAAATGAGGGGCAGAGAGGGAAAGGTATAGATTGAGAGATTTACTCACTGAAAAGATAGGACCATCCACTTTCCAGGACCTGCTGTGAGGATTCCCGGTGCAGACTTTGCTGAGCTGGTGGATGTAGGGGGAGGCAAAGAGATCCACCTCTGGGGTCCCCATTTCTGGATCAGAAGGTTGAAGGTGCTGTGCTCCATTTGCCACTCATGTGGGTCTAGGAGATTTTTGCTCAAGTCGTCTGCCAGTAAGTTTTGCCTGGCAGGAATTGAGCTTGCAGATGGACCTGAATGTCCAACGCTGTGCTCCACAGGGCCATGGCTAGCCTGCAGAATGGGTAGGAATGGGTTCCCCCTGCTTGTTGATGTACCACATAACTGTGGTGTTGTCCGTTTTTATTAGCAGTTGTCCTGGAAAGATTAGGGATCTGAAAGCTGTCAGAGTGTGCTGAACAGCCAGCATCTCTTTTTGGTTGATGTGCAGATGAATTTGACTTCGGCTCCAGTGGCCCTGAATACATATTCCGTCCATGTGTGCTCCCAGCATAGTCTGATGCATCTGTGGTTAGGGTCTGGGTGGCTTGGGGATGAGTAAATGGCAGTCCCTTGTTGTGGTTGCATGCTTCTGCCCACCAGAGGAACTCTGTCCTTAGACAGGGTATGACAGGAATGACGTGTTTCCAGGTCCTGAAAATGCTGCCACCAAAGACTTTTTAAGTACCATTGGCGTTTCCTCATATGCAGTCTTGCATATGGAATCAGCAGTATACATGAGGCCATGAACCCTAGGGATTGCAGTATTTTTCTTGCAGATAGCTGGGTTCTGGTGGCCATTTGTTTGAAGCAGTCTGTCAGATAGACTTGCTTTTCTGAGGTGAGGAATGCCATCTGGGAAGTTGTGTCCAAGCTTGCTCCCAGGGATACAATCTTTTGACTGGGTACCTGTTTTGATTTCTTTTCATTGATGGTGTACCCCAAGGAAGTGAGAAGGTTTTTCACAAATGTCAGGTGCTGCAGCAGCAATTCCTGACTGTTCGCTGAATCAGGCAGTTGTCCAAGTATGGGTAAATTTGGAGATTTCTCTGCTTGCAGTATGCAATGGCTGGAGCCAGGCATTTTGTGAATACTCTGGGCACAGTAGATAAGCCAAAGGGAAGTGCAAAGAATTGATAATGCATAGACCCTGCCCTGAAACATAGATACTTCCTGCATGATTCTCTTATGGGGATATGCAGATAGGCTTCTTTTAAGTCTAGGGTGGCTAACCAGTCATCCTTTGCTAGCATAGGCAGAAGCTGTTGCAGGGTAAACATTTTGAATTTTGGTACCACCAGGAAGGTGTCGAGAATGGAACGATTAAGGATTGGGCACCAAAAGCCCTCTTTCCTGGGTACCAGGAAGAGTCTGGAGTAGAATCCTTGACCCCTCTGTTCTACTGGAACCGGCTGAATAGCTCTGATATTGAGCAGGGAAAGTACTTGGTTTTGAGCCTCTGCCCAATGGTTTGGAGGAAGGTCTGGAAACCCGCTTGGGGTTGGCAGTGAATGGAAATAAAATTTGTACCCCCTAGGATACAATGTTGAGGATCCACCAGTCCTGAGTGATGGACATCCAGTTTTTTGCATGAAGGGCAAGTTTTCCTCCTAAGGGCACAAGCAATTGGGCAGGGCATGGGAGTGGAGTAAAGAAGTCATTGTGAGCTTTTTCTGTAAGGAGGTGGCTTACCACTCCCTGCTTTAGGAGTGGGGACACTCCATTGCTTAGATCTCTGCATACCCTGAGAGACTGAAGTCTGGGGGGGGAGTCTGTTTCCCCTGGGTCTGGTTTGAGAAGGCCTGGAGGGGTTTGGAAAGGACCAGTGTTTGGAAGGGCAATGCCTACTGAACCTAGGCGGTTGCACTTGTAAGAATTCTTAAACAGTCTGCATAGATTTAGCTTTTTCTTCCATCTTTTTAAGAACCTCTTCTGCTTGGGAGCCAAACAAACAGTCCTTATTCAAAGGAGCGTCTAGTAACTTTGATTTGACATGGTCTGGCAAGGTCTGCTCCTTCAGCCAAGCATGTCTTTGCAGTACAGAGCCAGTGACAGCTGCCTGGCAAGATGCTTCTAGGGCGTCAGAGCCACACTGCAAAGTGTGCTTGCTGACTTGGCTTGCAGAGTGCATAAGCTCCTGTAAGTTCCATAATATGTTGCTTGTACTTCAGCATGTGTAACTGACAATTCAATGCCCTAATAGCAAGAGTTGCAGAGGTATATACCTTCTTACCCCATCTGTCCCAAGCTCTGGAATCCCTGAGGGAGTGGGATTCTTGGCTGTAGTAGCCTTGATATCTTTAGGCCCCTGGGAAATGATCTCTGGGTCAGCAGTAGGATTCTTGAAAAGAAATTTGTGAATGTCAGGTACTCAGTAGTACCTGTCTGGTTTCCTAGAGGCAGGAAGAGAAGTGACAGGATTAAGACTGGATTTCACAAAAACATCATCCACAACATCCAGGACAGGGGGTATTGCTACAGACCTGTGTTGAGGCAGCTCTAGAAATTCTCTGAGTCTCTTTTTGGACTGAGGATAGTCTTGGCATTCCCAGTGGAAATGCTCTCATAAGGTATGCAAGGTTTCACCAAAAGAAAAATCCTCTGGAGGGGAGGCAAAAGGAATGGATTCCTCTGCATCTGAATCCTCATAAGCAGATAAGGACATGTCTTCATAATCAGAAATTTCAGACTCATCGGACTCCTGGTCTGTAGAAGCTGAAGGGGACTGGACTTGGTCTCTTAGCAGGGGAAGGCTGACTTGCCCTAATCAGCGTAATAAGACCTTCAGCCATTCTAAGCATTTGTCTTTGTGGCATGGGAGCAGGTGCATGCGCTTTGGTCATTGGTTTTCTAGGTGTAGTGCATACTCTGGGCCTAAGAAATGCTGTAGTTTTGGTTAAAAAAGAAGTCTTCGGTTTGAGTCGAGCATCTGTAAAGAGAATAACTGTCTCAGAAGCTGGTGCCTGCTCAGCAGCTCCAGACCCATCCAAGGTAGAGACATCCACAGGTTCCATAGTCGATGAAGAGTCTCGTGGCATACCGGACTCCAAATGGGTCTTAATAGAGGCCTGCGAATCCACTGAAGCGGGCATCAGGGGCCGGAAAAGCTCCTCACTGAGTACCGGCGGACTGGCGGCTAGCTTAACAGAAGCGTCGTCGGTAGTTTTGGACCTATGTGTTCTTTCTCTGTCTTTATCTTTAAGTTTTTTTCAGATTTCAGTAGTCGGATGGCTTACCGAAGCTACTTCAGAATACAGAGATCAACAGCAAAAGAATTTAGCGACAAAAGAACCCGATGACGAATGGTTCGGGTGTTAAATAAGGCACAAAACCGACAGCGAGGGACATCGTGGTCTGGGTCTAAACAGGTGACACAGTAAGAATGAAAATCTCTGTGAGGTATTTGTTTTCCACAGGCAAGACAATTGTTAACTTTTTCTGACATCGGTTAGAGCAAGAAAAAAGGATCCCCAACGGGGTACTTAGCTTTAGAAGACATCAGGACTATTAAATTCGTAAACGAAAATTCAGGTACTGGCCGACCGGCACATGCGAACTGCTTCTAATTCGGGCTCCTCGGCAAGAACGACTGATGTAATGGTGTTGGCTGCCTGTTTTTACACCCCCCCTGACAAACTAACGTCAGTCCTGGAGCAACAGCATCCTACGCAGAAATACTAAGTCTTTGGTATTCGGGCCGACTGAGGGCTACCTGCAGGCAGATAACCCAAGTGTGATGACTGTAACAGTGAAACACGAAGAACATCTTTAGGACAGACAGTATCAAGCAAGTCAGCTTGCTGGTCCTAGGGAGTAGCCTAACCTCTCTCCTAGGCAGCTCTGCCGAAACTGCAATCACAACCTTCCCAGGAGAAGAGTACCTCTGTACGCTAGTTTTCCCCTCAGATACTTAATACAAACATATTATGGTAGCACAAGCTCGGCCAGCTTGGTAAGCCACTAGGTGAACACCTAGTGCTCAAGCTAAGCGCCATCCACGTAGTAAGCGACAGTCACCTCCCTCCTCCTAGGCTTGGTGAGCTAGCAGAAGCCACTCACTCTCATCCTTCCCAGCTCCTACAGGAACACAAGCTAAATTAACTAGGACTGCCTCTGCAGTAGTCAGGGTATTATCCCTATGCATTATAGAATTAAACTCTTTACAGGTCTTTACAGCTACCTCTCTGGCATTTGCAAAACTATGTAACATTGTACATGATGGTTGGGAGTCTACCTTTTGTTGTCCTTTTTTAACCTTCTAGCTGAAAGCCAGATCCAGGGTGGGAGGCAAGGCAAGACGTACACTGAGAGCTGCAATGCTGTGTCACTATGAATAATGAGGGGATTCTCCTCCTTTAAATGCACAGGGCTTGAATTCACTGCTTGAAATGTCATACCAATAATTTTTGTAAAAATACTGGCTGCTTGATTTTACTAGGCTGAAGCAGTTAACTAATCATTGCACTTTATTTTCGTAACCAGTCAATGTCTCTGATGCCCGTGTTCTTTTCTCAGAGTACAATAAAACAAAGGTGGTTTGCTGGGATTGCAACTAGTTTACTTTTGGAATCTGAAGGTACTGAAGCTCAGGTTTCTCATGTCACAGATAAAACTTTGTAGTCAACCAGCTTTATTGCCCAGTTGAATTTGGAAGTGAAGCAAGGATGTTATTTCCAGCTTATCTGTAGTATTTCGGCACAGTTTTTTTCTCCTTTGCAGTCATCATACAGCAGAGTGAGAATGCAGAAAACCTCCAGACATGTACGAGGATGACATGGGATTCATAAGCAGGAGGAGCTGGAGAGTCACATTCTTAGGATTGTAAAACTAGACAAGGACAGCAGACAGATTAACTGAATGCCTGGTGCCATGGTCGGGAGAGAAAAGGGATGAATCTGTGTGTGTGTGTGTGTGTGTGTGTGTGTGTGTAGGGGGAGCTCCACTGGGAAAGTAACCATGATGTCACTGTCCTTGTAGAGAAAAATTACTTTGCTGTAAAACAGACTGCATTACAACACAGTTTGAGATAATGGAGACAGGGCCATTGGAACTGGCATTCTTGACAAATGGCATACTTGGCAATACTCCTCCTACTCCAGCTTCCACTGCCCCTGTTAGAATAAAGTAGGTATCAGACAATGAATGAAAAATGAACAATGTTAATCAGAGCACAGTGTGTTGGAATTACTTGTGTGCTAGCCACTGGCTCCATCAGGCAATCTGCTTTACTTAACCTTACTAACAAAAACTTTAATAGGATGAAGACGATGGGGTGGGCATGGAAGGCGAAGGTGCATCATTTTACATGCGACAGGTTGGAAGGACTCCCTCTCCCCAAGCATTTCCCTGTATATTCATGCTGTAGACATCTGATGCAACATTCTCAGTAACATTTCTAAGTAGTAGATTCTGCCTGAGAATACTGGCAAGTTTTTACTGGTCAACATTCTCAAAGGTCTTCTGCAAAAATAATGTTTTTATTGGTCTGCATGCTTGAAGAGCTGTCTTAAGTTGTATAAAGTAAAACACGTTTTACAAATTGTTCTTGCCTTTTCACTCACTATAGTTGCCCCACTGGGTCTATATTACATCCGCGAAAACCCCTTTCAGCGAATAACTGTTAGTCAAACGATAACCAGTGAACTTTAACTCCCTCAAACAGCCATTCCAGGGAATTTTTTCCTGAGGGAAAAAATGCTTGGCCAACCTAAAACTAGACAAAATTTAAAACCCTTTAAAGTGGGGGGCTTTGTCCCCCCCAAAACTAAATATACTCTGAGATTGCACTACAGTGGGGAAAAGGGCAAATTCTAGATGATGGCCAAGCGTTTATTCCCCTAGGAAAATATTTATTGAAATGGTCTTTCGTGGGAGTTAGATTTCACTGGTTATAATTCGGCAAAGAACCATTCTCTGAAAGGCGTTTTTGTACACGTAATACAGACCCGCCTCACCACCACCTAAATAATTCAGTTCCAGTTATGAGTTAAAAACAAAACTATTTCTAGCTGTCCCTTCTGCCACCATCACCTTCATGCTCAGAAACACAGTGGTATAGTCTGAAAGTGTCACACCGGCATGAATGGGGAAAGGATGCAGAACTACAAACAGTACCCATTTAAATGACAATAAAGACAACTATTTGCTACAGCCGGGCTTCAAAAGAAAGCAACTGCCATTAATTATGCAGAAGAGAACTTCTTGAACACCTAAAGTATATAAAATATTGAATGATAATTATAATAATCAATCAGAGGAGCTTAGAAAGGATTGGGAAGAAAGACTGGATAAGCAATTCACAAAGAGATAATGGGGGGATATATGTATATCTCCCAAATATGCAACAAAGTCTACATTTAGGATCTTTGCCTGGAAGTATTTACACAGGTATTTTTATACCCCAAGCAGACTCCAAAGAATTTTTTCCTCAGGTGGATAGCAAATGTTGGAGGTGTGACAGGCAAGAAAGTGGTAGCTGGGAACATATTTTTTGTGTAATGAGCTGGCAGTCTATAGGGATTCCCTGCAGACTGCTCTGTCATAGTTGATGGGAATGCAGATTGGACTGACTTGGAAATGTATTTTTTGAGTTATGCTACATAATCGGAATTGCCTAGACATAGTAAAGCCTTGCTGAGTCTAATTATGGTGGCAGTCAGAAAAGCAATTACTAGAAAATGGAAATCAGAGTCTAGACCAACTTTACTAGAAGTAGTGAATATAGTAACAGAGATAAAACAACTGGAATTGGGATCTTTAGAAAAGGGAAGGAGCAAACTACATTGGAAAAATGGGAATTGTGGGAACAATATATGCAGAGCAGGAATGAGGTTTAAGAGGCAGGATCTGAATGAGCCATATAATGCTTAACTGAATGACTGGATGGTTTATAAGTGATGCATAATGTTTGCAACTACAGTTGTTTCAATGGTGTCTGTGATGCAAACTGTTTGCAACTAAAGTGGTATAATTTTGTATGTTTTTCATTTATATAAATTTAAGATTGCCTTTGTCATATGTGAAAATTTAAGATGTTTGGAGAAAAAAAATGTAGACCTATATATTTTTTATTTTAAGAAAAAGGCAGCCACCTTGCACACAACATACAATTTCTTCCTGATAACACATCATCACTTGGTTGAGCAAGATGGAATGGACAAAAACATGCTGTTTAGAAAAATCTCATTCTTCTACAGCCCTTGGCAAACATCCAAACACAGCAAATGACCTGACACTATTTCTGTAACTGTCTTCAGAATCAAACGTGTGATGAAAAGGAAATCCAGTTTGATGTAAATATCATAAATCTCCTTTTATTTCATGCTCTGAATCCCTGTCAGCCACTGTAAACTACTGTGTTGCCCTCTTACACTGCTGTGTACACTCCTGTTGCCTTGTACAACCTGCTCTCAGATTGCATCAGCACACTAACCCTCATAATGCTTGAAAATAGAATTCCATAAAGTATTCCAGCCTATGAGCAGTAAGTATGTGAAGATAAAGAAAACCAACTTAATTTGTAATAACAATGAAAAACATTTTAAAGTGCTTTTAAAGCCACACAGCTGGAATGTATCCTCACTATATTATTCATAGGTATGTATTTGGCCAATTACCACTAGGACCTTTATCAGCCTAGCTGTGCAATGTAACCCAATTGTGTCCCCATGTATCAGGGGTGTTTATTAGGAGGGGTATGTTAGAAATTCTCTAGAGGTTATGGGGGGGGGGGGGTATGTTGGTTTGGGCATCGCTGTTTGCTTTTGTCTAAAAGAGGCATGGGAGCCAGACCAAGGGTGAATTTCTGATTTCACATCCATTGGTCATGGTTACACAAAGAAGGTTAAAGATGGACTCTGTGTCACATAGATGGGGAACCTGTTCCACAACATGGGATCTTCTGAGACACACATCTGTCTTACCAACATGTCTTAGTTATGTCGCAAGTAAAATTTAAATCCTTGGACCTACTGGTTCTGGTGCTGTTCATTTTGTGGATGTGCAAAAGATCCTCTAGAGCTGAATCTGAGAATGCCCTGTATGCCAGGCATAAATTGCCTCTCGGTAAACTGAGGGAGACACAGTAATGAGGTAGAGCTTTAAGGCAATTGGTAAAGGGCAATGTATTTATATCCTGGATACTCCTGGCAAAGAACATTTGTGGGAGTTCAACTGTTGCACATGCCTGGTCAAGTACATGTCGAAGGGGGCATTATACACAATGACGGGTCTAATAAAAGCCAAATCAAGTGGCACTATGACTTCTTGGACCTGGATGCCATGCCCTTTCTTATAAGTTGGACAGAATGATTTTCTTACTACCTTGGCCACATATTGGTCAAAGGTCAGATTACCATCTACAAATATTCCCTGATCCTTGACTATTGGGTCAACTCTTAGGAGTGTCTTATCAATGGAGTAATTAGCTAGGGTAACAGGTTTCTCAAAAGGCACTATAATCCAAGGGGGGCACCAGACATCTGTCTGTGTTAAACCCTCTTGCAAGGTATTTTGTCATGAGGGGAATCTATGATAGTTCCCAATTTGCAGTTATCTGTGAACTTGGTCAGCCAAAGGCCCTTGGCATTAGTCTTTACCTCTGAGAAGTAGGTGTGAAATAGGAGTGGTCCCAGCATGGAGCCATGAGGTACCCTACTGCTGACTGGTCTCCGTGGAGGTGGTAATACCAGTCTGATTTCCTCGGTCCTGTCTGTGAGTCAGCTGGCAATCGAGCGAGTTATGTAGGTGTTTATGCCCAGTTCAGAGAGTCTGTCAACTTTACCTGAGTAAAGTATTGTACCAAACGTCGTAGCCAGGTCCAAGTAGGCAGTATGCACCATTTCCCCCTCATCCATTGCCTTGGTGACCTTCTCAAAGAAGTCCACTAGGTTTAGTAGGCATGACATTACCTTGACAAAGCCAAACTGGGCTGGGTCCAGTGTCTGAAGGTTGCCTCTGTATTTGTTGATCATTTCCATGACTTTGCATATTAGACTAGTGAGATTAATAGATACATAGCTTCCAGGGTCAGTTGAAGGTCCACCCTTATGAAGTGGGATAACCACTACAGTCCTCTTTCTCATGGTACAAAGCCAGTTTTGTGGCTCTAATTGAAAAGAGACTCAAGTGGTCTAGATAGATCACATTTCAGGCTGTTTAAGAGGCATCACAGGATATTGCAGAGGCCCAATGAGGCTGTTTTAAGCCTTAGTGAGTGCCACCAGGACTTGCTCCCTGTTAATAGTTGACGGAAGTTTATGCTAGTGGGCATTTCATGGGGGAGGTGAAGTTTGAGCTTAATTTGTTAGCCAACAAACTCGCTATGTCGCTCTGCTCAGTGAAGGTTATACCACTGACCACCAGTTTGGCACATTGGTGTGTGCTGTCTTTGAGGTTTGGTACACAGCTGTAGAAGGCCTTGTGGCCAGCTTTAGCCTGTGAGGCTATCTTGACCTTGTAATTGGCCTTGTTGGACTTAATTAGTCCACTTAGTTTCCTGTTTAGTTTATTTAGAGGAGCTCCTATCATTATGGGAACTGCTTTTTCTGATTTTAGCCATATTTTTTTCCTTTTGTTATATATCCTATTAATGTTAGGATTCCACCTTTAGAGTTTGTTTTGGGCTTACGTCTGCCATTTATATGGTTGCACAGGGTCTTTGAACAATTCCTCACAGCCTGCTATGAACTCAGGGTCGGGAAGGACACTGAATTTTGACAAATTATCTCAATAGGATGTAGCTTGCTTTGGAATAGTTCCTCCCTGTTACAGGGTTTGGTGGGGTTACAGAACTTATTTTTATTTCAAAGGAAACAGTTTTGTGGTCCAACCTCACGAATGAGAATGTGGCACTGGTGTTGGTGCATCACTCTCCCATCCTAAGTACCAGGTCCAGCATGTTTGAACCTCTGATGGCTATGCACGCTATATGGCCAAGGGTACCTGTGTCAAAATCCAGGAACTGTTGTGCCTGTGAGTATGACGGAATGTATGTTTCCCAGTCTACAGTGTGGTAAAGTCTCCCATGGTTTGTGTCTCCAGTAGGTCTAGGTACAAGCTATGACATTCTGGGGACATAAGGTGACCAATAGCTTGCTAGGACACAGTATGCAACTTTGTTTATGGTGATTTGCACTTGGATAAATTCCTGGCCACCATCCTGTTTAACCAATGTAGAGTTATGCTTATTGCTAATACAGATCGATACTCCCCCACATTTTGTCCATGTTTGTGCAGCTGGTAGTCTAAATGTGTGGAAGGCACTGAAGCTTTGCAGTGCCAGAGTACTTTCTGTAGATTTAAACCATGTTGTCTCTGTAACAGCACAGGTGTCTATATTCAACAGTGTGAGGAAAGCTTGGAGGGTGTGGAGTTTCTTGTTTAGGCTCCTAACAATGAGCAGTAGCACCTTTAGGTGTCTTTGGGTTTTATTTGCTATGTCAGTAAAAATGTCAATTTGGCACTGCCTGCAACAGGTTCTAAGGGGTGAATAAAGTTTTAGCCAATATTTGGAAGTCTAAGGAAGACAGGTGTAGACCATGCTTTGCAAAGCAATGTGGTTTGCTAACCATGTCATCCCATGCTGACAAATATTTAATTCCCCTGGAAAAACATCAGAAACTAAGCCAATTATTGAAGTCAATCATCTTTTGTTCGTACTGTGGCATCATCCTTGGTGAAGGTAGAATCCTACTCAATGCAAGGCACATACTTGCCTGAGAAACATATTCATAGCAAATAACAATGTCTCTCTATTTATATAGTTCAGGAAAGTATATCTCCGGTCATTAAAACCCACAGGGACTGTGATAGAATCAAACTAGTACCTGTGGTGTAGTGACTTGAGTGCATGCGCAACTTGGCAGATCCTGGCTTCAGATAAGCAACTAACCATTATCTTCTGCTTGTTCAGTCAAGTGAGACTGAGGCATCATGTGTGTGGTACAATGGAGTCTCCTATGTAAAGAGTCTTGGGCAATGTGTTGGCTTGCCTTATGGGCTTTGCCCTTTGGTATCTGCCAGGTGTAGGCATATGTATGGTGTTTGGCGTTGCTTTTGGTGAGTGCTTTAGAGATTGCTGAGGATAGGTTTTTCCATTTATAGGCTTAGGTCATCTTTGACGTTTGCTGAGGATAGGTTTTTCCATTTATAGGCTTAGGTCATCTTTGACGTTTGGGGAAAACTACTTTATATGCACGATTTTTGCCTGTAGTGAAGGTTGTCAAGAACACACACACTATATATATCCACCACAAACATAGACTAACCTATGCTGAGGCATTAAAAAGTAAGCCAACAAGGAGCTTTGTTTGACATGAATGGGTAGTTTGTTCCAGAGTATGGGAAGTCTCTGGGACAGGAATCTATCCCTCCAGCATGTTCTGTTTATTGTGGTGACGAGTTTTAGGTCTCTGGGGTGTGTGGATCAGAGATTGGGATTTCTTTAAGTGTAGCATTTCCAACAGCTCTGGGTTTGACATAGCTTTGTATGTTAGGAAGATTCATTTTATATTGGGAGGTGGATAGTCTGTCTTTACTACTTACTAGAATGTTAGATTTATATTGGCTCGCCCTCTGGACATGAACTGGACCGGTTATACTGGCAATGAATTATCTGTCAATGAAACTCCTGACAAGCTCAATATCCTCCCTGGTCTCATAACCCCTTGCTCTAGAGAGAGATTTCCAGATCCAGTAAAAGACGGACTATCCACCTCCCACTATAAAAGGAAAATATAACTTCAAGCTTTAGGACCTTGCATGAAAGGCTAAAATTTGGCTTCCCTGAAGATCTTTAATGACAAGATAATCTGAAGGGGTAAGATGGGCAGGTCAATCCAGTGTCTAGACAGACACTGGATAAATCTAATGTTTTGTTAGCTATGCATCTTATGTATTTTTTTGTTCTTGTCAGGATATTGAAACTGGACCGAATCCCCAGCTTACCTAGGGTGGCTTAAGCCAGCATACCTCAGAAAAAGGGTGCTCAGGCTACAATGTTTGGCAAAGGAATACAAGGATTACCATGCATATCAGCCACCACAATGTCTTCCACAGGCAGGCTACTTTAAAAGGCATTAGATGTGGTCTCAGTTCATTTTTGGTCTAGTGGCCAAAGGTTTACCAGCAGAACAACAAACTATGCAATCAAATAGCCATTTTAGTGAGGGCACTACTGCATAGCTTTTGACGTTTTTGGCCAATTAAAAGGATAAATAAAATTGCTCATCATTCCTCTAAAGTCATTTGTCTGATGAAAGTAAAAACAAAGTTGCCTAGTATCACCCAAATAATGAAGCTGATATTCTTCCTTAATTGAATATTTAGTGAAGGTACACTGACAAATACACTGACTGATTTAAATTAGTCTGACAGGCTACATTTGGCAAAAAAGATGAGTTAGTCCGAAGTATGACTCTGCCTAGATGAAATTCAATGTATGGATAGTTTGAAGACAGGGCACAGAGTTCAGAGATTCTTTTAGTACAAGCAATAGCTACTAAAAGGAATGTTTTTCAAGACAGAAATTTTATAGGGTCAGAATTTGCTGGCTCAAAAGGCAGTCTGGTTAATACCAATTTGTTAATAAGGGAGGCCCACTGGTGACCAAGGAGCAACATCTGGTTAAGTGACTTGCTCAAGGTAACACAGTAGACAAAGGGCTGAGGGAATCAAACCCTGTACCACAGAGATTACAACTCACAAACCTAACCTCTGTACCAACTACCAGCTTGCATCCAAAATGAAATTCAGATCCCAAGAGAAGCAGGCTGTACTATGGGAGGCATGTAATGAAAATCTCCTTTGAGAAAGGCTTTACATGTTTTAATGAGATAAAGATAAGGATATCAGAAACCACACATGGAAGGGTGAATCTATGTATGGCATGGATAGACAAAAAAGCATGACAATACCCCACACATTCATGGGTAAAAGGGTGCTTAAAATGTACAAGATACACACTACTCTGATCGATTACATTACAGCAACCATGAAACAGTGGCAAATCACTTTGCAGTTAAGCCATGATAAAGAACAAATTATTATTTCAGGGATAAAAATTCAAAAGGAGATATTCCAGGGAGACACTGTCACTACTGCTCTTTTGTCTTGCCCTTAACCCGTTAAGCTGTCAATTTAACAGACTACATCATGGCTACAATTTGCTCCCAGAAAACAACAAAGTGTAACACTTATCTTTTTGTAGATGATTTAAAATTGTATAGTTCATCAGATGAGGAACTGAAAGCAGAACTGCAAGTGGTCAAAACATTTGTAGATGATATAAGAATGTCATTTGGTCTTGATAAAAGTGCAAAGTAATCTTCAAAGCAGGAAAGCTGGAGCATCAAGAAAACATCAGATTTGGACAGGAATGTGATATAAAACAACTTGAATAAGAGGGAGTGTATAACTATTTGGGAAATGATGAAGGATCAACAATAAAACATGAGCAAATGCAAATTAAACTTAGTAAGGAATATTTGAAAGACTTAAATATTGAAAACAGCATTGACATCTAGGAACAAAGTTCAAGCTATAAACCAATTTGGTCTTCCTGTCCTAACTTACACTTTTAAAGTGACTGGTCCCAAAAGGTGTTGGATAAGTTGGACAGTTAAACAAGAAGGATGATTCATGCTCATCAAATGATTTATAAAAATCAGTGCATATCAAGACTATATATTCCCCATTCTGAAGGAGGTATAGGCCTCCTCGAAATTGATTACATGTATAGATCTACAACTGAGGGAGTGTGTGTATATATATATATATATATATATATATATATATATATATATATATATCTGCTGACCTCACAAGACCCAAACATAATGAAAGTTTTGAAACATGATGAGAATAAGTCTAAGATGACTTCCCTGCTTAGTTTAGCAGAAGCATATCAACGTCAAATGGGAATGGAAATCAAACCAGAAGTAGATACAAAATCAGGGAGCAAATGAATGTGCCAAAAAACAAAGAAAGAATAAGGTGAAGGTAAGAAATGTGGAAAATGCATAAATATAGTTGCAAGTATAGAAAACTCTTGGAACAACCTCATGTTGATCAGGATCAAACACAGGAATGGATAAGGAGAGGTGAATTTGAACTAAAAGTTGAAAGCTTAATATTGGCGGCCTAAGATAGTGGACTACATACACGTTGGTTTACAAAGTCCACTGAAGATGTGGAAAAAAACAGAAAAACATAGGTTTTGTAAAACAGAGCTGGAAACAGTCGCACATCTTGATGCTGGATGTGATATACTAATGGCAGAAGGACTGTATATACTGAAAGGCATAATAAAGTGGCAAGACTGCTGCAATGAAAACATTATAATACTGAAATAGCTGAAAAACATTGGAAACATGAGCCACAAAGCATTATAGAAAATGAAGTTTATATCACATGGGATCACCCATTACCAACAGTTCAAAAAATAAATGCAAGAAAACCTGATATAGTAGTCCATGAAAAGACAAAGTAGCATTGAATATTGAAATTGCTACACCCAGCTGTGATGACCTACCACTGCCAACCAGTAATCAAGAGCCTCAATCCTCACCACTGGCACCAGTGGGGGACATACACTGAGAGGATGACAGGTACACATACAGTATTTCCAGATGCAGCTCTCTGCATCAAGGCCATTTCCCTTAAGAGCACACACAGACCACAGTCAGTCCAGGCCTAGTTTCTCCCTCTTTCTCCAGATCCCCAGTAAGACTCCCCATTGGCACAGCTATAGAGTTCAGATCTCAGCTGAGTGGCCAAGCCAAGACCTCCAACACCCGCTCTGTCCAATCACAGCTTCATGTCTCTGCCCAAGTAGCTGAGAAACACGCTCTTTGAGGTTTGATTTACACACACGGGAAAGGCTGGCACAGGTTTACTAGCTATGCCCCCTTTTACCCAGACTATAAGGTAGCTATCACTGCCACTAGCCAACTCCTTATCAACTACTTTAAGACCCTTAACAAAGGATGCCCAAACTTACTGTGTGATATTAATATTAATACAAATGGTAGTTTGATCAAGAGCAATGCTATTAGGAGTGGCCTACACAGTGTCACCAAATAAATATGCAAGTACTCTTAAAACTTTATCTCTACAAAGATCAGCCAAAATGAAAGGTTTAAATATATTTAATAATAAATCATAATAGAAAAATAAAACACTCTGTTATATTCCTGACTATATCCAAGAGAATTATACTGTTCCCTAGAAACTTACTTCATCAGAGCAAGGCAGATGTGGTGAATGGATCTTCTAGTTGTTGTCAGGTCCAAGACAGAATACAGAATGCACTCTCTCTCTAAAAAAGTTCTCAAATTAACATCTCCAATATTATTGCTAGGATAGCTTGCAGAATGACATAATTTCTTGTCATCTGACTATCAAAGGCGAAACCCCCACTGCTGGAAGCTGACAGTATTTAGCATCTACCTGTGAAAATACATAGACCTCAGATCTTTGGCAGATGCTGGAAGTCATAAAACAGTTACATTCCTTCACATTTCAAAACTAGTAATTATTTCACCCAAAAGGCAATAGAGAAAAAAATCCTAGTTTTAGACATTTTGCCTCCTTGCTGCACTGAAACCGAAAGATACCATCTTTTATGGCGTAACCATAATTTAATTTCAGTTATTTTTTTAAAGATAACCTCCTGTATTCCAGTTTCCGCTGTTAAAATATACACATTTAAAGAGTTACAATAGTGCATGTACATTTCTGTCCTTTTTCAGTAGGGCACACTGTGGTTACATTTTAAGCAGAAGCACTTTATAAAATACCTTTTTAACACACATCTCTACAAACCAGTTTGATATACACGACAGTTCTAATAAATTTGTAACACTAGTGTCTTACACAAATCATGTAAGAATTTACAATTGTACTTAGATATGATACAGATACATGTAACTCTGTACGAACTGCAGGAGAAGTCATTACTGGGCACATTGAGGGTACTGTGAAGAACACTTCTGGCTAACATCAAAGACTGAAACAATACTAATTTTATGAACTTTAACCATACTTTGACTTAGGAATGGGGTCCATTCTAGTCATGATATTAGAAACCCAAAAGACTTGGAGAAATTAAAAAATTTAAAAAGGATGAAATGGTTACTAAACCAGCCTTAACTAAGGTGTAAACTGGCACCTTTCTTGATAAGGTCTGCTAGAAAGGTAAGCACTCTGGCCAGGTCAACTGATACAGGATTGAGTTTTTGCTTCAAGACCCAGAGCAAAATGTTTTCCACTCACTTCTATAAATTTCTTCTCACTGTTGAAGGGATGCAGTTGTCATATCAAGTACTTCTGTAAGGAATGACTGGTTCCTAGCCATCACTGGAAGTGGAGAAACCATGAAGTTAAATGCAGGGAGCACATGTCCTGATGAGGCTGATTAAGTATGAAAGTAGACAATGACTCTGTGGAAGGAGGAGTCTTCTCACAAGATGAGGCCCCAGCAAGGGTATCCATATCCAATGGTGCCAGAACAGGGCTATGAAAATTACTTGTAGTTTGCATGTTTGAGCTTTTTGAAGGAACATAGTTTTAATTGAAAAGTCAAGAAAAGCACATAAGAAATATGGGGGCCAATCTATAGGCAAATGCATCTCTTGGTAGCTGGTCCTTTCTGAGCAATGAGAATGAAAAAAATGTTTGTGTTTGGTGTTGGATGGCAGAGAGGACATCATAAGAAGGTCTTCCCCATCACTAATAAATGGTGAGAAATTTGTGTGGAAGCAAAACGTGTTTGCTCAGCGTGTCCATGATCATGTTGGATGACCCTGGTATGTGTGTTGCTATGAAAAAGAGGTGTGATGTTACAGTCCATTCCCAAACCCTCATAGCATAGGGGGTAGGAGCATGTTCCACCTTGCTTGTTTATATATCATACCACCAACTATATTGCCTGAGTATGGATAAGACACCCTGAAAGACCAAGTTCTGAAATGCCTGTAATACTAGGAATACTACTTTCATCTCAAGAATGCTGATGTGCAGTTAAGCCTCTTCTGTAGTCCATGCACCCTGGACCGTCCTGTTCATATTCCTCCCGTGATTAGTGAGGCAGCAATAGTTGATGGAACAAAATGGTACCCACAGACAGATTTTACGGTTCCACCCACGATAGCAAAATTCTGATGCATGTTTTTGACAGTTTAAATGTGTGCATCACTGACTGAAAGGACAGTATCCACTGTAAAAATCATGTTTAGGTGTGTGTAAGAAACCACATGGATTGAAGAAACATCAGCCTTAGCAACTTGAGAAGAGTAGCTGGTGAAGGACGTGGACTCTGTAGTAGACTGGCAAATTTACTTAGCATGGATGAAATTCTGAACGGTGTTAGCCTTTCTTTTTGGTTAAGTGTGTTCAACTGGTATACAATAAAAGTCAGACTTTGTGATGAAGCCATTTGGGATTTGACCACAATGACCATGATCCCCAAGGAGACAGATATAGAGTAAGGACTACCTTGCTAATAGGAACTTCACCATAGTAGGGGCTGCTAAGAGTCAGTCATCTAGGTATAGAAATATATGCACTCCGAGGGGCTGTATGAGAGTTGTGACAGCAGCCATGCAACTGGTAAACACCCAGAGAGGGGTGGCTGTAGTAAGTCTTGAGGTAGGGCTTGAAATTGACAGTGACTGGCTCCCACTTGGAAGTGTAGGAATCTCCATATTGTCTCTGCTATTTTGATGTGTAGTAAGCATTTTGGAGATCCAAGCAGCACATTCAGTCTTCTGCATGTAGGCATGGCAGAATGGACTACACCAAGACCATCCAGAATTACTCAGTCATAAATTTAGTTGACTTAGGTTAAGAACGGGTTGGACATCCTTGGGCACTAAGAAGAACCTGGACTAGAATCCAGATTCTTGCTGGACTGGTAAACTGTCTAGGATGGCACTTTTTAATAGGATTTCAACTCCCTTCAATGCTGTTCTCCTTTGGCAGGGTGGGAGGCCATGCATTTGGTCATTTCCAGAAAGGAAACAGAGAAGCCTCTGCATATCATTTCCCTTCTCCACTTGCCCGATGTGGAGGCAAACCATGCTGGCAAGGGTTGGACATCCTTGGGCACTAAGAAGAACCTGGACTAGAATCCAGATTCTTGCTGGACTGGTAAACTGTCTAGGATGGCTCTTTTTAATAGGATTTCAACTCCCTTCAATGCTGTTCTCCTTTGGCAGGGTGGGAGGCCATGCATTTGGTCATTTCCAGAAAGGAAACAGAGAAGCCTCTGCATATCATTTCCCTTCTCCACTTGCCCGATGTGGAGGCAAACCATGCTGGTAACTGGAGGGAATGCATTCCCTGACTGCCTTCAGAGGAAAACAGTCAGGCAACTTTTCAGGATTCATACTGACAAGATCCTCAACAGGATCCCTTAAAATCTTGATGGTTGGGACCACCTTTGTCTCAGGTGGCAGCTAGAGTGGAAGTCCTTTCTTCCATGGAAACACTGGTCATGTTACTGTATGTTCTGGGACTGCTGGGACCTGTGGTAAGATAAATTTTTTCCCTCTTTTTTGATTCTTCTGAAAGGTTCATAAGTAGGTACTAGGCTATCAGCCCAAGGGCCTATGTAAGCCTAGCCAACAAGGTTCCCTGGCTTATGCCACCCAAGAAAGTTATTTTCCTGTGCCACTGTCGAGCTGAGACACAGAAGTGATCCCCGGGGTGTATTTCCTATTTCTCATCCACTCAAGATTTTTCTTGAAGAGTGCTAATGAAGAACTTTGCTTGACATAGATGGGTAGCCTGTTCCAGAGTATGGAAAGTCTCTGGGACAGGAATCTATCCCTCCAGCATGTCCTGTTTATTGTGGTGACAAGGTTTAGGTCCCTAGAGCATGTAGCTTGGAAGGACTGGGACTTCTTTAGGTGTAGCATGTCCATCAGTTCTGAGTTTGACATAGCTTTATATGTTAGGCAGAGATCACCTCAGAGTAAGCGATATGCTATGGAGTAAAGCTGGAGTTTTTTGAGGCGGTCAGTGTAGGGCATTTGTTTGAGGCCAGTAATCCTCTTTGTGAGGTACTTCTGTAGTCTTTCCAGCTGCTGCAGATGTCTTGTGAGGTACATTCCAAAAGGGGCATTGTACTCTATAGTGGGTCTAATGAGTGTCGAGTAGAGGGGAACAATGACCTGTTTTTTCCTGAATGAGAACCCTTTTATGATGAGGTGTGCCACATAGAAGGACTTCCTGACTACTGTGGCGATGTGACTATCAAAGGAGAGACTACTGTCCACCTGGGTCCCAAGGTCTCATCACACATTCGGTGTTAAGTAGATTGCTGCCTATGTGGTAGTTCATGGGTACAGAGTTTTTACCAAAGGGGATGACACTGCACTTTTTGGCATTGAGCTTGAGGCCATGGCTCTGACACCAGGCATCTGTCTCAGTGAGGCCCTTCTGTAGGATGTCCACATCATTTGGGATCTTGACTATGGCTCCTAGTTTGCAGTCATCTGTGAACTTCATTAGCCAGAGGCCTTCCGTGTTAGCCTGTACTTCAGAGAAGTAGATACTAAACAGGAGATGTCCCAGGACGGAACCCTGTGGTACTCCACATGTCACTGCTTTGAGGTCAGATTTAGAGTCTGTAACTTTTACAGTGTGGGTTCTGTCAGTGAGCCAGTTGTCAACCCATCTTATGACGTGGGGCTTTATACCCAGTTTAGTGAGTTTAGCTATAATTCCAGAATGGGGAATGATGTTGAAAGCCTTGGAGAGGTCAAGATAGGCTGTGTGAACCACCTTACCCTCATCTACGGCTTTGGTGACTGTCTCAAAGAAGTCGATCAGGTTTAGGAGGCATGATCTGCCTTTCACAAACCCGAACTGGGTGGGATCCAGAGTTTGGAGATTACCAATGTCTTTGTTTATGAGTTCCATGATGATACGTTCCATGGCCTTGCAGACCAGGCTTGTCAGGCTAATAGGTCGATAGTTCCCAGGATCAGTGGTGGCTCCCCCTTTGTGGAGCGGGATAACTGTTGCTGTGCACCATTCAGTGGGTACAAAGCCTGATGCGAGGCTATTATTGAACATGGTGCTTAAGTGGGGAGCCAGTTCGTTCTGAAGTTCATGTAAAACACAGCCTGGGATGTTGTCCGGCCCCATGGATGCTGTTTTTGGTTTTAGAGAGTGCAGCTTTTGCCTGCGTAGTTGTGATTACAGGGACTCTGCAGTCTTCCTGTATAGATATATTTGTGCCGCTGTGCTGTAACTCAGAGCAGATCTGGGTGTTGCCATCGAGATTCTTGACATAGCTATAGAATGCTTTGTGGCTGTCTTTAGAATTAGTGGCGATTTTGTTTTCGTAGCTAGCTTTGGAGGATCTTATAAGGGATCTCAGCTTCTTACCGAGGCTGACCAGGGAGCTCCTCCACTCATGGGATTTTAATCTCTTTTGCAACAGTTTCTTCCTTCTGTTGTACAGTTTGTTTATGGCAGGGGACCACCAGATTGGCTTCCTTTTTTTTTTGGAGAATAGCGTCTTGGTTCTGTTTGGGATAGCACAAACCATGCACTTGTGTAAGTGCTTATAGAGTGCATTTGTGTAGGATTCAGCAGTTGTAACTGTATTGTCCATCTGCATGGGTGTCATGAAGTTCACCACTTCTGTCTCAAGAAGTGAAAAGTTGGCTTTGGGGAAATTTTTTACCATGGTTTCCTTAATGGGGGGGTGGGGGTGGGATGTGAATATCAAGAGTGATTAGCTTATGGTCGGATCGGACCAACGAGGAGTTGACTTCAGGTGTGGAACACAGGTCATTCATGTTGGTAATGACTAGGTCTAGGATATTGTTGCCCCTGGTGGTGGTGGTGTGGATAAGTTGATCCAGGGCATTGCAGTTTATGAATTCCAGAAAGCGTTGAGCTAAGGAGTTGGTACACGAGTAGTTTTCCCAGTTAATGGTGGGGTAGTTGAAGTCGTCCATTATTAGGGTGTTTGGTTGAACCCTAATATTTTCCAGTACATCAAAAAAAGAAGAGTGGGAATCCTGGGGCATGGTGGGGGATCTGTAGCAAGCTACAATTTGGATTGCAGTTTTGCCCAGAATTAGTTGCACTTGGATAACCTCGGATGCATTATGCTGAGCAACTAGCCTGGAGTTGTGGATATCCTTAATGAATATGGACACACCTCTGCCTTTGGTGTTTCGGTCCAGGTTACATGGTCGAAAAGTGTGGTATGAGTTATAGCCTGGTAGTGCAGGGGTGCTCTCTGGAGCCTTGAACCAGGTCTCAGTCACTGCACAGATATCGATGTTCTCCATTTTAAGGAGTGCCTTGAGTGAGTGCATTTTGAGATTTAGACTTCTAGCATTGAGTAGCATTACCCTCAGTTTTTGCTTGCCTGTTCCTGTTACAGTGGTGAATTTGTTATTTGAACCTTGCCTAAAAAAGGCACTATAGGGGCAGCAAGAGCCTTAGCCAGTATCCGGAATCCCAGGGGCGACAGGTACAGGCCACCTGTGGCAAAGCATCGCGGTCAGCTGACCATGTCATCCCAAGGATGACATGTTCTCAGAGAGGCTAAAATTAACTTAACTCAAAAGCTGTGAGCATTCTGTCTTCCTGCTTAGAATGCAGCAACTTCTCCTTTACAGTTACTTAAAGAGATGTCATCAAAGGAAGCATTGACAAACGTCGCCTTGAAGCGGTTTCTGAAGTCTGTAAGATAAAGCCAGGTTTGCCTTCTCATTGAAAAGCCAGATCTTGACACTCTAACCACCCCAGCTGTTTGTTATGGATCAACACATGGTCAATAAGGAGATGGAATTTATTGTTGACAAGTGGGTTTATAACTGCGTTCCAAGATAATCTACAGGCAACAGTTTCAATGTGCGAACCTTTTTCTCTGCCAGATCCCTCTGAAATCTGACCATGTGCACCATGTACTTCAAGGTTCCGACTGAGAAGGTATTGGATTGCACAGCCCTGATTCTCTAGTCTTATCAATCATTCTGGAGACTATTTGCAGAATGAAAAGTTTAGGCAGCCTCTGGGATGTCTTTTTTGGTGGCAGCTGCTACCATTATGGAATTCACAAGAGGTCCCTCGTTTCATTGCTATCTTTGTGGGGGGGAGGGTCAATAATAACATTCTTTCCAGTTTCTGTGGAATTGGAAGATGGCGGTGATGTTGCCTGCCTAAATGTGTGTATAGTTGTGTGTCCATAGAGTAAAGTGGGTTGAAGACAGATGTACTTAATTGGGCTCTTAACTCATTTTGATTCAAGTACATCAAGAGCGCATAGTGTGAATTATTGGCTTGACTTTCAACTGATTTGGTCTTCTGTTGCTGTATGGTTAACTGCCAGTATATCAGGAATTAAGGATCTGATGTTTGTGTGCTTTGTGCTCTGCAGCTGTGATTGGAAGGCTTAGTGATTCTGTGTCCCTGCTTCTCCGGATTAATTGTGTCGGGACTGGACTACAATTTACTATGAAGGCTTGGAGGCTGCTAGCTAGACTTAAAACCCCACTTTGCCTCCATATTTACCTTTTGGTTACCTCAGGTTAGATCTTGTTGGTTATTAGCTACACTAACACTCAATTCATATAATTCAGCATTGGCTATGACCAGGTCATTGCAGCTGTAGTCATTTTGGTTTCTTTTGGTCTCTACTTAGACTTAGTTTCAGAATGGTGCACTTCTGCTGTGGTGTGTACAGGGGAGAGAGTTTTTTCACTACTAGAGTTCAATGAACATGAGAAGTATTTTGTAATTTTGTCACCTTTCTTATTTATACATGGCATTTGGTTATCAGCCTGATGTTCTGCAGAAACTTGACAAGAATATGGCTCATAAGGTATATGTCTGTCCTTACAAATTGCCTACATTTACTAGTCATATTACTGCTGAATCCCTGAGTTGTAAATTAATGTTTTCCCTAGCTATTGGTTAGGGATGCTCAAGTTGAGTGGATGCCTCATGTTTTACTGCTGCATTGTATATTTATAACAGACGTTGTTGCCTTTAAATTGTTCTAATTCTAGATTAACTTCAGTAACAATATTTATTTTATTCTACTTTTAGGAATTTTACCAATGGGTTTTTACCATCACTGTTATTTTAAATTAATTGTCTGGTTTTATTTTATTTATTATTACTTGTATTATAGGTTCATAGGTTCATACTAGGCTATCTGCCCAAGGGCATTTACAAGCCTAGCCCATCGTTTTGTGGCTTATGCCACCCCTTTAGTATGGGGAACTATACCCATTATTTTGCTGTGCCTCTGTCGAGCAGTGACACTGAGGTAATCCCTGGGGTATATCTGCGATCTCCCATCCATTGGTCAAGATTTCTCTTGAACAAGGCCAGCGAGGTGCTCTGCATAGGGAGTCTTTGGGTGATGACTTCAGTATTCCTCCAATAGAGATTATTTGCTTTGGGTCTTTTCAATAGACCTAGACCTAGCATCCCACGTGTTGTTCCTTTGCTGCAGAAGGTGTGAATTTTAAGAACCAATCATGGGGGTCATAGTAGGCTAGCCGAGGAAGCAACTCCCACATTTGTGCTCCTATTGTGGCTCATGGCATAATTTTCACTTCTTGCGGTATACTGCCCCATCTTCATATTTATTAGTGGTACAAATTGTTACATCTTTAAATCTACTTTGGGTAAGTAGGACCTATCCTTCACCTAACCCTATTAGGTGTTGTATTCTAATCCAAGGTATGTCTGCAATACAATGGAGATCACTGCAGATCTTTTGCAAGAAGTTGACCTTTCACTCAGTCAATACTTGGCTTGATGCTAATTTTGGTCTTCATTTAGCATCAGCTGTTGCATCTAGTTTTCTAGGGTTGCAATCCCATAGGATGGGTAGGACTGGGTGTGGTATGGGCAGCTTGGGGTTGGACTGGGCCAGGACTGGTTCAGGTTCCCACTGGAAACAGACCTTTGAACAGGTCTTGGTTGAGGAATGAAACATAGATTTCTCCTTATCTACTGCTGACCAGGTTGTACAAGAACATTCCACCAGAAGTTCACAGACTTGTTCATAGACTCCACTGTTAGACATGAGCAGCTTATAGTGCTTGGAGGCTTTAACCTTTGTTTGAGTTTGAGTCAAGTGACTCTTGCTCAAGAATGTAATTGTATTATGAAAGGTTTTGGTCAAGTTATTACTTTTGCAACTAATAGATCGGGACATACTTTGGGCTTGGTGTTTCTTTTGGGCTTGAAGACACAGGATCTGGTGGTGGAACCAGACACATGGTCAGATCATCTTCCAGTCTGTTTTAGGTTCATAGGTTGATACTAGGCTATCTGCCCTAGGGCATTTATAAGCCTAGCCAGTGTGTGTTTGGCTTTCGCCACCCTTTTAGATTAGTTGACTGTGCCTCTGTATAGTAGGTCACAGAAGGTAGGCCTTTTAAGGTTAGTTTACTGTACCTCTGTCAAGCAGGGACACAGAAGAGATCCCAGGGGTAAACTTACGATCTCCCATCCACTCAAGATTTCTTTTGAAGAGGGTCAAGTGAGGGGCTCTGCCTAACATGGATTGGGATTTTGTTCCAGAGTGAGGGGAGCCTCTGGGATATGAATCTGTCCCTCCAGCAGTATGTCCTATTTATTTCTGTGCTGAGGTTCAAGTCCCTGGAGCGTGTAGCTCTAAGGGATTTGGATTTCCTGAGGTGAAGCATGTCCATTAATTCTGGGTTGGACATGGCTTTATACGTCAGACACAGATCGCCTCTGAGTAGGCGGTACGCAACTGAGTAGAGCTGGAGTTTCTTTAGCCGAACTGCATAGGGCATCTGTTTGAGCCCCTTGATCCTCTTGGTGAGATACTTTTGGGGTCTTTCCAGTTGCTGAAGCTGTCGGGTAAGGTACATCCCAAACAGGGCATTGTACTCAATTATGGGCCTGATAAGTGATGAGTAGAGGGGCACAATGACCTCTCTTGATCTAGATGTGAACCCTTTCATGATAAGGTGGGCTATATAGAAGGTCTTTCTAACCACTTTGGCAACGTGATTGCCAAAGGAGAGATTGCTATCTTCTTGGGTCCCCAAGTCCCTAATTATTTCTTCTGTACTTAATGGATTACCACCTATGTGGTAATTTGTGGGCACTTTGTTTTTCCCAAAGGGGATGACTATGCACTTTTTGGTATTTAGCTTTAGGCCATGGCTCTGGCAGCAGTTATCCGTCTCTGTGAGACCCTTTTGGAGGATGCTTGTGTCAGCCGGAGAGTTGATTACAGCACCCAGTTTGCAGTCATCTGCGAACTTGGTCAGCCATAGTCCACCCGTGTTAGCCTGTACCTCGGAGAAATATATACCGAACAAGAGAGGTCCCAGGACTGAGCCGTGTGGGACACCACTTGTAACTGGTTTAGAGTCTGACATGGCACCTGCTATTCTGACCATGTGGGTTCTATCCCTGAGCCAGTTTGCAACCCATCTTATGACATAGGGGTTGATATTTAAGCTGGTGAGCTTATTTATGATGCCCGAGTGGGGTATTGTGTCGAAGGCTTTTGCGATGTCCAGGTAGGCTGTGTGGACTACCTTCTCTTCATCTATGGCTTTGGTAACTGTTTCAAAGAAGTCGACCAGGTTCAAGAGGCAGGATCTGCCCTTAACGAAGCCGAATTGGGTAGGATCCAGTGTCTGGAGGTTCCCAGTGTCTTTGTTTATGATTTCCATGATGATACGCTCCATAGCTTTGCAGAGCAGGCTAGTCAGGCTTATAGGGCGATAGTTTCCGGGGTCTGTTTTGGCACCACCTTTGTGGAGTGGGACCACTGTTGCTGTACACCATTCCTTGGGTACATATCCTGTAGTAAGGCTGAGATCGAACAGTGACTTTATATGAGGGTTTAGTTCTTCTTGGAGCTCATTTAAGACACAGCCCGGGACATCGTCTGGTCCCATTGGTGCTGTGTTTTTTGCTTTGGAGAGGGCAGCTCTCACCTGTGCATCTGTAATCTCAGGAAGGCTCCACTGGGATAGACATTTGCTCTTTTGGGGGGAGAAGGGGGAGAGAAGTTTGCACTGAATCTTTCTGCCAGGATGTTGGCAATGTCTGTGGGTTCAGTGTATTTTTTGTCATTTTGTACTAACTCAGAACATATCTGGGAGTTGCCTCCCAGTTTTCTGACATAACTAAAGAAGGCCTTGTGATTATCTTTAGTGTCTTGTGCAATTTTTCTTTTGAAGCTGGCCTTAGATGATTCTATGAGGGATCGTAGTTTGTTGCTAGTACTGATCAGTGACGCCTTCCCTTTTTGGGATTTTGCTGTCATGTAGTAGCTTTCTCCTTCTGTTGTACAGCTTATTTATGGCCGGGGTCCACCAGACAAGTCTCCTGCCTTTGGAGGAGTCAGTCTTGGTTTTATTTGGGATAGCATGCTCCATGCATTCCTGTAGGTGTCCATAGAATGCTTCTGTGAAGGATTCTGCATTTTGGGCCGTATTTTCCACTGGCCCGGGGGCTTTGAAGGATTCCACCTCAGTTTTGAGAAGTGTAAAGTTTGCTTTTGAGAAGTTCTTCACCGTGGTTTCCTTGGCTAGGGGTGGGGACGGAATATGGATGTCCAGTGAGATTTGTTTATGGTCTGATCTTACAAATGAGGGGTATACCTCTGGTGTGGAACATAGAGACCCCATGTTGGTGATGACCAGATCCAATATGTTTTCCCCTCTTATGAGAGTGGTGACCAGTTGTTCCATAGCATTCGCATTTATAAATTCTAGGAACCGTTGGGCGAGGGTCTTTGGGCTTGAGTAGTTTTCCCAATCGATATTTGGGTAGTTGAAGTCACCCAATATAATAGTGTTTGGAGAGACCTTCATATTCTCCAGTGTTCTCAGGAAAGTCGAGTGAGGTTCCTGTGTTTGGGAGGGTGGTCTGTAGCAGGCTACAAACTGAAAGGCAGTTTTTCCCACTGTTAGTTGCACATGGATAGTTTCCGATGCTTCGTGCAGTGCCACTAACCTGGAGGTGTGGGTATCTGATAAATATGGATACTCCCCCCCTCCTTTTGTGGTTTGGTCCGAGTTTTGGGGCCGGAAAGCATGGTATGAAATATAATCTGTTAGTGGTGGGGTGCTCTCAGGAGCCTTGAACCAGGTTTCTGTTACTGCACAGATATCGTTATTCTCCATACTGAGGAGAGTCTCGAGTGCGTGCATCTTGAGGTTTAGACTTCTGGCGTTGAGCAGCATTACCCTTAGTTTTTTTTTCTTTGTTTTGTCTATGGGGGTGGGTTTGTCTTTTGAGCCTTGCCTAAAAAAGGCACTATGGGGGAGGCAAGAGCCTTTGCCAATATTCAAAAACCCAGGGGTGACAGGTGCAAGCCATCCCTAGTGAAGCAACGTGGCTTGTCGAGCATGTCATCCCAGGCTGACAGACACTGGATCCCCTTTGAATGACATCAATACTTTAGCCAATTGTTAAAATTGATCATTTTGTTTTTATACTGTGGCATCATTCTTGGTGAGGGTAAGATGCTACTCAAGGTCAGGGTCATACCGGCCTGGGCTACGTGATCAAAGTGCTCCTGTACATCTTTTTTCATGTAGTCCAGGGAGGTACGTCTCAGGTCATTCACACCAGCATGGACAATGACGGAGTCATATTTGTACTTGCTTTGGAGTGACCTGAGTGCTTGTGTTATGTGGCGGATCCTGGCACCTGACAGGCAGCTTACAGTAACCTTCTCCTTGTTCAGCCTGGTGAGTGGGACGTCAGTGTGTCTGACAATAGAGTCACCTATTACAAGTGTATTAGGTGTGTTGTTTAGCCTTAAGGGCTGTGAATGTGTGGCAAACTGACTTTGTGAGCTATGTGCTACGTGGATATTGTTTCGTGGTAGGTGTTGCTTGGATGTCTGCTTTGGAGGTCTCTGCTGCTTAGGCAGATTTTTATTTAGAGCCTCCGAGTATGTTTTCGTGTGTTTGGTTTGCTGATGCGATAGGTCTATGTGAGACTGGATATGTGGTGTGTGTGGTTACCTTCTCCTCCTGACAGGCTGTGCCAGTACTGGGTTGAGAGAGCTTAGCCTCCAGTTTGGCTATATAGTTGCATCTCTCACATATATTTGAGCTTGTTGGGAGGAGGAGAGGGTGGTCTGTATACATAAGGCAGTTGTAACATTGCCTCAAGATTCACAGATTCACCAGCTGGACTGGAGAGTAAACTCGAAACTGACCTTTGGACATGCCTGAATAATATAGGGAGCTACTTATTGACTTATCAGAAAGAACCAATAGGGAGCACGTGCTTAGAAGGAGTATAAGAGGATGTAGTGCTTTAGTTTGTGTTTACCTATGAGATTACTTATACAAGCAAGTGCAGGGCTTTAGAATGAAAAATAGAGTGCTTAATTAGAGATTTAGAGCAGTTCTAAGGGAAAAAGTGAAGAGCAGACTTTGTGGAGCCGAGAATAGTTTAAACCTGTTTAAGCGGCGCTGCTCTGTGCGCAAGACCACGCAAAAAGACAGTTGCAGGGTTTTAAGAGAGAGAGATCAAGGAGTTTAGAATTGACCCAAAATGGCCAATAAAACTACAGCTTCTAGGCAGTAACCACTCCTACAGGGACAGGCAGGCTGCTCAGTGTTAACCACTGCCACTGTTGAACACAGAGACTTCCCTTTAGCCTAAGCAAGCACTGGCCTCCAAGAAACTTACAAACAGTTCAGAACAGCAAATCTCTAACTGAACTTTCTTAAATTTCAAAAAGTGGGAAAAAAGCAAGATTTTTTTTTTTTTTTTGTTTTAGATTAAAGGTAGCAGAGATACACAAGTAGCAAAATATTCACAACAGTGCAATAAATGACCCCACACTTGAGTGCTAGGCCAAAGTCAGGTAAAATGCAATTTTAAGAGAAAAAAATGATTTTAAATTAAGTGCAACACAGGAAATGCAATAAACAGGCTTTAGGTGTGTTCTAAATACTGTTTCTAATACAGATATAAACTTTAGCAAGCCAGAAAACACCGAAAAGTAGGCGGCAAAGCAGTAATTCTAAACAAAAAATCAGAAGAAAATACTTAAAATCTCAAAAGTGGCTCCTTTCTTCTCTCAGCGTTTTCTCCCCTTGGTAGGTGCTTCAGCAACAACTAAAGCCTAGAAAGATGCCAAAAGGCTTTGAACTTCCACAACAATGCCCCCCCTTCAGGAAATGAGATAGAATTGAGCTTTTTCACCTATAGTCCCTCGATTTTGTCTGGATTACAGTGCTAGATCCCTGTATGAACTGGTTGTGGATTATAACAGGTCTTTGGCCTCAATCCTGGATTCTCTAGACTCACGGCAATATGCCAGTTCCTTCTAGAAGGTATGACTCAAGATTTGATTATGACCTTTAACTCATTCATAAGAAAAAGGCATAGGTTGGAGCATCGATGGAGGTGGGTAGATCTGCGGAGTAATACACTGGAACTAGATGAGCACTATGCCATCTACTACACAGAGATCACTTGGAAAAAGTCAGCCTATTTATCTCGAGACATCTCTGTAGGTATCAAACTGGCTGGATGCAGATTTTCATGTGGTTGAAGTGTTGTGCAACTCAACTTGCCTTTCTATATGAAGAGTTCTTTCTAGTTTAGAATGAGAGTCTACAGATCAATTTTTCTCCATTAAGGTTGACACCATCAGGTCTGCTCTGCTGTCACTTGAACCCATAGGTATTACTGAAAGTCCAACCTGTTCTTGTATTAAACCATGGATATAATTTGATATACCAGACTAAGAGGAGTTCATTTCTATGGTCTTTGGGCTGAGACCAGCAACCTGCAAGACTGGATCCCTGTCCATCAGGATTAGTTAAAGCTATCCCTGATTTATTACATCAGAAGCCTTGATTCTAATGTGTATGAAAATTTCTGCCCACTCTCTAACATCCCATTGCTAGGCAAGGTTATTAAGAAAATTGTTTTAAGCAGCTAAAGACACATCAGTTGGAAAACTGCCTCATATGCCCACTTCAGTCTGGGTTTTGCACTCGTCATCGCATTGAAACCACTCTAAGGGTTGTTGTTGATCTCCTTCTGGCAGTAGATCAGAGTTTCTATTCCATGTTGGCCCTTTTACATCTAGGCAGAATTTGATACTGTTGAAAACAGTTACAAATCTTATTTTGGGCTTTCCTACACAGTCTTGGGTTGGGTTAAGTTATATGTACCAGGCTGTTCTCAAAGAGTTTAATCCAGGTTGAATAAATCCTCAAATTATCCAATTGGATTGTGGAGTCCATCAGGGTTCAGTTCTAGGCCTTCTGCTTTTCACAACAGATATGCTTCCACTGGATGATCTTATCAGGGAAAAGGGAATTGCATACCATACTTATGCAGATGATGATAACCCAAATATAACTCTCTTTTCCTCAACATAAAATGGCAAAACTGGATTCCTTAGCAGACCATCTTGAAGCCATACATTAATGGCTTTCCTGTAATCAGTTAAAATTGACAACCACCACCAAAACTGAGGCTATGGCAATTCACACTACTTTGAGAGATTCTTCTGCACCTTCTCTTTCAAATCAGCTTTTTGTTTTTTTTTAAGAAAGTGTGCAATTTGGGAGTTATCCTAGATAACGGTGGGGTCTTAGGGATCAAGTCAGCTGTTTTTAAATTATCTTGTTTCCAATTAAGAAATATATCTAGAATAATAATCTTATTTGTTAACCAAGTAGGCCCACTGGAGACACAGTCCCTTTACAGGAATAATGTCTGGTTAAGTGACTTGCTTAAGGTCACAGTAAGCAATTGAGGGCTGAGAGAATCTAACCCTCTATCGCAGGAACTCCAGCTCATGACCTTAACATTTAAGCCAACTGCCAGACTAACCTGTGTCAACTGCTAGGTAAAGCACTTTTTTATCTCAAGTTGATCTCTCAGTATTGATTCATGCCCAAGGTCCCATCACAGTTGGATTACTGCAGTGGCCTTTACTTAGGATTCCCAAACACTGAACTTGACCAGTAACACTATTTAAAACTCTTCCATCAGGATATGCACTGGAACTACATTAAGTCAACTTATTACTCCTGTGCTGCGCAGTTTGCATTGGATGCTGATCCATTTTAGGATTTTAAGGTTCTGGTTTTGGTATTTCTGGCATTACAAGACTTGGGGTCCTTCTCACCTGAAAGAAAGAGTGATGCTTTACATTCAGACTAGGGTTCTACTCTTGGCCACTCAAGGGCTGCTGCTGGCCCCACAGGCACGGCTTGAGAACTCAGGTGCTCGCTCCTTTGCTAATCAGGCTCTGCACTTGTGGAACTTACTACCTTGGTAGCTGCAGGAATGCTCCTCTTTGGCTGGTGTCTATAGATCACTAAAAACATACTTTTTTGAAATTGCTTATGATGGAGAAGAATTAGCTATGAAGTAAACTTTCTTTTACTTATGTTATTACTTATTGAGTGATTTATATTCATTTTGATTTTATAAATGGTGCTTTGGTAAAATATACCTAAAATAAAAATTGAAATTGAAGGTTCTACAACATCTGGTTCCTTTCCAGGCTTTTTAACTTACCATATTTACTAATGTGTCTGGCAGTTGCACTACCCAGGCCAATGGAAAAAGGACTTCTAGGCCTCCTGTAAGATCACGTCTGCTGGGGAGGTGGGTTCTACGGGCCAAGATCATATCTGTCTCAGTTTCTAGGATGCTGCTGAAGGTGGTGCCTTTGTAGGTCGGGGGATTCATGAGAATTTGTTGAGATCTGCATCACAGGGAGGAGACTCCAAAGGGAAGTTGATGCTTTTCCTTTTACACTGAAGAAAGCATCTTAGACCTCAGCAATATAGGCCGATGAATTTCGTTTTCCTGCTGGAGCAAAAATGATGAGTAATTGAAGACAACTTCAACAGTGTCTCAGGGTGGAATCATTAGGCACTGCTCACATTCATACCAAGAACCTGATTTGTGTGTCCTCTTCTCTGCTTTAGCCACTGCAACATTCAGAGCCAGGGTTGATGGCACCAAATAGCTCAGAGAAGACATCTTCAAAATGTCTCTGACAGTTGGTACAGAAGGATCCAGGGCTGAACTAACAATGACATCCAATGCAGAAAGTTTGAACACACTGAATGCACAGACATCAGTAACAGCCTCGTCATCATCAGAGCCAATGTTGACATTAGCTGATCAGTGCTGAGCATCTCTGCCCTAGTGACTCCTCCCATCAGTGCCAGAGGTCACCAGTGCAGTAGAGACTGGCGAGGAAAAAACTTTATTTGCTTGCACAGTAGGAACAGGTGCAGACAATGGCAGCAACTTCATCACTGACAGCACTGAGACAAGGTCTACAGGAGGAAAAACTGGATGGTTCAATGACAGGACTTCTCAGCCCACCCTAGGAATTGTAGGAGCAGAGATGTCACCATACAGTAAAACTGGGCCTTCAAGAAGGCAGACATCATATGCTCCCAATCAAAGGGTTCAAGGCTCCTAAGGGACCTGTAACACAAGGAAAAAACAGAAGCCAATGACAAACCTTGAAAATTATTGCTATTAAAAAAAATACTTGTCCTTAACGCCAAGTTGGTAATACCAGACAACTCTTGCTGAGCAGGGGAAGAGGCTTAACCACGGTGACTACTGATAAAGGTTCTCGTTGGAGAGAGGAAGTACCCTGGGAACCTCTGGGTGTGTCATCTTCCCCAGTACAGGGACACTGGATTCCTCTGATAGGATTGGATAAAGTCTTGTTCTAGGGAAGAGTCTGTTCTTGCTACTTCCCAGTGAAGTAGCCCTTTCAATACCAAGTTACAGTCTGTTAGATAGGAAAAGGAAGAAAGTTCTTGCAAATGGTACAATCACTATCCAAGTGTCACAACCTTAAACACAACACAAAAAAGTGTGTGTGTGTGTGGGGGGGGTTATGTGGTTTAACCGCTACGTTATAGCAAAAACAAGTGAAGACCAAGTTAAAAACACAAGAAAACTAGAAATGGGGCAGTCACTAACCTGAGCAGAAAAGGAAATTAGACAGGAATCAAGAGAAGACTGACAAAAAATGGGGAGGGAAGGAGCTAGGTAACACAAAAGAAAAAACAGAAAAATGGTTTTCAGAAGAGCACTAACATAGTTCTGAATACTTTAAAGTCTTCATAAAATCACCAAGAAATGGAGAAAATTGGGCCACTTATCTGAACCAGAAAGCTAAAAATACTTGCTTACAACTTGACCTCATTTGGAGATGTCATTGGGATTCAATGGTGGTAAAGAGATCTGGAGATTTCTCTTCAGAGCAAGTGATAATGGGATGGGGAGGTGCTCGAGCTTGAGAGTTTTGTTGATTCATAATTTGGTACCAAGGTGCCAGCCCAGTTGTTCCAGTGTACAGACAGAACAGAAAAATCTACAGATGAAGCTGTTCTCACAAGCAAAAAGTTCAGCTTATTCAGCAAACTCAAAATAGCAGTAGTCATTTAATTATTGGATCACTGTTGCAGTAGTAGTATTACCTATCCATAGGAAATTTCAAAAGTTGGACAGCTAGCCTTCTGGACCTATTTCCAGAACTTCTGCAGAAGTTCAGAGTATGAAACTAGACTCCCACTAGATCACAATGTCAGTACAAACGAAAGCTAAATGGAGGTGTACAGTTCGTGTTTGTAATCCAACCCCCAAAAATAGAACTCTTTAGTGGGTGCTATCCAAGGATAATTATTGCCATGGTCCTCATCCTGCCAAGTCCTCAAGGACCTGTGCCTAGGAATCTCAATTGTCCTGTATGCAGTGTAGTTCCCCCAAACAGCAATCCTGGCATTAAAGAAAGGTGGTTACTCCCTGACACCTCTTTCAGTAATGACAGCTACTTTCTTTTGCAACTATTTTTGTCATGTAGCACATACACAGCCAGATTGGAAAAACAAAAGCTAGCGTTCCTCACCATCTCAAGAATTTACAGTAGTAAAGGCAGACTCACCCAGACTCTGCTACACTTTGCTGTGAGGGAAAGGTTAGTTTGCTTTTTATTTGTTGTTACTTTATTGCCTTTTTCTATTTTGAATACTGTGATTTGTTTTATTTACCTTGTGTTTTACTTGTATTCAGCGTTTAACTGCATATTAAAACTTGAAAAGCGACCACAGCTCTGTCTCTTGTGAGTCAGGCAGAAATAGAACAGGTCAGTTAAGGTTGATCATCTGTGAACTGAGGGGATGGAGCTAAGAACTAAACCTTCTATTTAAGGGGTAAAATAAAACATTTCAGAGCTTTACTAGAAAGGCTCACCCAGACTGTGCTACACTTTGCTGCGAGAGAAAGGTTAGTTTGCTTTTTATTTGTTGTATTACTTTATTGCCTTTTTCTATTTTGAATACTGTGATTTGTTTAATTTACCTTGTGTTTTACTTGCATTCTGCTTTTAACTGCATATTAAAACTTGAAAAATGACCACAGCTCTGTCTCGAGAGTCAGGTAGAAAATTTTTCCCCACCCGGTTACACCACCGTCTTTCTAGTTGCCTCCCCTTATGTTAATTTGACCATATATCTCATTTCCTTACTGTTTTTACTGGCTTGTGGGAGTAAGCACAAAATTATCATTTTGTGAAATCACTCCCCTTCAACTACTTAAATTTATTGGCCATCCTACTGTATTCCATAGTACCAGAATACAAAAGGGACCACCCCCTTTCAATCTATCTTGCGGTTTTAAAAATAATGACTCTACTAAAACTTAACTTTTTAGACAGGTAAAACTTAAGTTACCTACTTTCACATCTAACTCCTCTAGTGCACACTGCAGTGTTTAGGATAAACCATTTTTTTTCATCTTACCTTTAAGCATCCCTGTGACTAGTACTTGCTTTAAAACCTGTTGGAAAGCACTAGGAGGTCTTAAACGGATACAAGCACTCAACTTTCCTTGTTAAGAAGGAGAAATTAATCGTAGGCACTAAACAGCCTATAACTGGAAAGTACCTTGCTAAGGTAAGGGAAAACAGCTCTTGTACTTTACAAAAAAAGCACCAAATCAGGCATGCCCAAGGGTCAGCTTCCGGTGATTTCTCCTGTCCACCTGGTGAATCTGGGCATAATGGGGCAATGCAGCAATTGCCTCATGTACACAGACAACCCTCTCCTCCTGCCACCCAACCTGCGAGAGATGCACTTAAATAGCCAAATTGGAAGCAAAGCTCTCTCCACCAAAGATTGTGCTACACAGTCAAGAGGAGAAGGTTAACACCTGCACTACACCTCAAGCAACACATAGCCCTTCTAAACCTACACATAGCAACAGTAAACCCACATATGTGGAGGCCCTTAACAGTAACCTGCCCAAGAAACAAGGACCTCCGAAGCTGAAAAGCAAACAAATACCAATCACAACCAAAGTGTCACACAGCTCACAACACCAGTGTGCCACCCAACAACAGCCCCTAAGGCAAGACAACGTAACCAACACTTTAGTCATAGGTGACTCTATAGTCAGGCACACTGATGTCCCACTCACCAGGCTGAACAAGGAGAAAATTACAGTCAGTTGCCTGTCAGGTGCCAGGATCAGACACATAATGCATACAATCAAGTCACTCCACAACAAGCACAAATATGACTCTGTCATTATCCATGTTGGAGTGAATGACTTGAGACATACCTCCCTGGACTACATGAAAAGAGACATGGAAGAGCTCTCAGATCATGTGGCCCAGGCAGGTATGACCCTAGCCCTGAGTAGCATCCTGCCTTCGCCCAAAACGATACCAAAGTATAAGGACAAAATGACTGACTTCAACAACTGGCTAAGCTTCTGGTGTCATTCAAAGGGGATCCAGTATCTGTCTGCCTTGGACAACATGATCGAAAGACCACGATGCTCTGCACCTGTCGCCTCTGGGATTCAGGTTACTGGCTAAGGCTCTTGCCATCCCTATAGTGCCTTTTTTAGGTAAAGTTCAAAGGACAAAACCACCACCGTAACAGGTACAAGCATGCAAAATCTGAAGGTAATGCTACTCAATGCTAGAAGTCTAAACCTCAAAATGCACTCTCTTGAGGCACTCCTAAAAATGGAGAACATCGATATCTGTGCAGTAATTGAGACCTGGTTCAAGGCTCCAGAAAGCACCCCTGCAATATCAGGTTACAACTCTTACCACACTTTTCATCCACAAAACTAGGACCGAAACACTAAAGGTGGAGGAGTGTCCATATTCACCAAGGATATTCACAACACCAGGCTAGTTGCCCAACACAATGTGTCTGAAATTCTCCAGGTGCAACTATCACTAGGTAAGACTGCAATCTAAATTGTAGTTTGCTACAGATCCCCCACCATGGCCCAAGATTCTCACTACACCTTTCTAAACATACTGGAAAATATTAAGATACAACCAAACACCCTAATACTGGGTGATTTCAACTACCCTGCCATTAACTGGGAAAACTACTCGTGTACCAACAGCTTTGCCAACGGTTCTTGGAATTCATAAATTCCAATGTCCTGGATCAACTAATCCTTAGTCTCCCCAGGGGCTCCAATATCCTAGACCTGGTTATTACCAACATGGGAAATCGATGCTCCACACCTATGGTTACCCCCTTGTTGGTCAGGTCTGACCATAAGCTAATCACCCTTGACATCAACATCCCACCCCCACCCCCAGTACGGAAATATCCATAAAAAACTTCTCCACAGCCAACTTCATGCTACTCAAGTCAGAAGTGACAAACTTTATGACACCCATGCAGACAGGAACTGAAAGTTCGACTGCTGAATCCTACACTAAGGTACTGTACAACACATCCACTCGTGCATAAATCGTGCCATCCCCAACAGAACCAAGACGCTCTCCTCCAAAAAAAGGAGGCCAATCTGGTGGTCCCTTGCCATAAACAAACTTTACAACAAAAGGAAGAAACTGTTGCAGAAAAGAGGAAAATCCCAGGATGCAAAAAACTCCCTTACCAGCCTCAGTAAGAAGCTGAGATCCCTCATAAAATCCTCCAAAGCTAGTTATGAAAATAAAATTGCCAAAGATTCCAAAGACAACCACAAGGCATTCTATAGCTATGTCAAGAATCTAAATGGCAATGCTCAGATCTGCTCTGAGCTACAACAGAATGGCATTAAATATAATGATCCCAAGGATATTGCCAATATCCTGGCAGATCTATTCAGTGCAAACTTCACCCCCACCCTTTCACCCCCTAAGGGGCCCATCTCAATACCGAAAGATTGTCAAATTCTGGTAATAACAGCCACAGAGGTAAAAAACACACTCTCCAAAGCTAAGACTACAGCATCCATGGGACCAGATGACATCCCAGGCTGTGTACTACATGAACTACAAAATGAACTGGTACCTCACCTAAGTGTCATGTTTAATCATAGCCTCACCTCAGGCTTCATGCCCACTGAGTGGTGCACAGCTACAGTTATCCCACTCCATAAGCGGGGATCCACCTTGGATCCCGGGAACTACAACCCCATCAGTCTGACGAGCCTGATCTGCAAGGCCATGGAACGTATTATCATGGAACTTATAAACAAAGGCACTGGCAACCTTCAAACACTGGGCCACACACAGTTTGGGTTTGTGAAGGGTCGATCTTGTCTCCTGAACCTGATTGACTTCTTCGAATCAGTCTCCAGAGCTGTGGACAAGGGTAAGGTGGTCCACACAGCCTATCTGGACCTCGCCAAGGCCTTCGACACCATCCCCCACTCTGGAATCATAGATAAACTTACTAAGCTGGGAATTAATCCCTACATCACTTGATGGGTTGCCAACTGGCTTACTGACAGAACCCACACTGTAAAAGTAGCCTACTCCAAATCCAGCTCCAGACAAGTGACAAGTGGAGTACCTCAGGGTTCAGTCCTAGGACCACTCTTGTTTGGCATCTACTTCTCTGAAGTACAGGCCAACACTAAGGAACTCTAGATAAAGTTTGCAGATGACTGCAAACTGGGAGTCATTATTGAATCCCCAAATGATGTGGATATTCTACAAAAGGGTCTTACAGAAACAGATGTTTGGTGCCAGAGCCATGGGCTCAAGCTCAATGCCAAGAAATGTACATTTATCCCTTTTGGGAAAAAACATGTACCTGTGAATTACCACATAGAAGGCAGTACACTAAACACCGAACATGGGATAAGAGACTTAGGGACACAGCTGGACAATGGTCTCACCTTCGATAACCACATTGCCACAACAGTCAGGAAATCCTTCTATTTGGCACACCTCATCACTAAGGGCTTTTCATCCAAAAAAGAGGAGGTCATTGTCCCACTGTACTCATTCCTCATTAGACCCATTATAGAATACAATGCCCCATTTGGTATGTACCTCTTAAGACATCTGCAATAACTGGAAAAGACACAGAAATACCTTGCTAAAAGAATCACAGGCCTAAAGCAGATGCCCTGTGCTGACCGTCTAAAAAAGCTCTGTCGCATATCGTCTACTCAGAGGCAATCTCTGCTTAACATACAAGGCCATGTCAAACCCAGAGCTGTTGGATATGCTACACTTAAAGAAATCCCAATCCCTCAGAGAGACACGCTCCAGGGATCTAAGCCTTGTCATCACAATGAACAAAACATGCTGGAGGGATAGGTTCCTGATCCAGAGTTTCCCCAGACTCTGGAATAGACTGCCCCATACATGTCAAGCAGAGCGCCTCTTTGGCCCTCTTCAAAAGGAACCCTGATTGGATGGGAGATAGGAAATTCACCCCGGGGATCACATCAGTCGCCCTGCTAGACAGAGGTCCAGGGAAGTAAATACTGTGGGAAGAAATAGCCAGGGAATTGTTATGGCTAGACATGTATAGGCCCTAGGGTCGATAGCCTTGTACCAACCTATCAACCAAACAGGACTACAAGAAAGAAGCAGTATAAACATCTGCTGTTATGATGCAATTAGTCAGACTTTATTATACTCACCATAAGGTGAACAGCTCCAGTAGTACTACTTATCCCTGGTAAAGTCCTAAAGCAGCCAGATGCTCGTGTATGTCCTAACATGCCTTGCAAGACTGCAGTTAAAAATACCTCTCTGCCCCAGGACTACAGGTCTACCTTATAATGCTTGGAGAAGGTGCAGAAAAAAGTCCAGAACAGCTGTCTCACAAATTCCCTGAATGGGCACATTCTTAAAGAAGGCTGACCTTGTAGACTGTGCACTCTCACAGCCATTTTGAAAATTCCTACTACTTAACAGAAAGCGATGAAGCTGGAAAGCCTCTTAGAAGCAGTTTTAGATGTTGGCCTGACCTCTTTACCTGACATTTAGAATATACAAATTGATCCCTCTTACTGACATCTTGTGTTCTGGATACAGAATAGCTGAGCTATCTGCGTATATTGTAGGCACACCATTCAGTCCAGTAGAACATTAGGAGCCTATTAAAAGCAAATCCCTCTGTTTCTCTCCTACCAACTGCAAAGCTTAGCTAGGGTGAGGCAAAGGAGGCAGCTGTCCCACACAAAAGTTCTTAAAGGACGACTGACAATGTGGAAGAGGTGCTGATTAATCTCTGTAATTGGTGATATGGTCAGGTGATCCAGTACCACTGTTGAAGCTGTGTATGTCAGGACAGTAGCACAGATTTACTAAAGTCAGATATTTGCCACAGGTTTTTTTTTTTTGTTTTGCTCCGTAATTCCTTAACTATGTTTGAGGGTCCCAGCTTGGGGACTGCTCAAGATGGCAACTGTCCTAACTACAGCTCTAACAAAAAAGGTCTGAGTAATTAGCCCAGGGGTGAAGCTACAGATCCCTATCCAGTCAAAGTTGACTTTTATAAAAGCTAGGGAGTTATTTTAATGTGTTGTGGGAACTTTTTTGCATGTAGGGGGAGGTGGATTCATCACATCAAAAGGTTGTTTACAGTGCAGTGTATATTTAGGTCACTACAGCACATAGTGGGGTTACTTCCAGTTTTTCCGAGGCATGAGAGGTTAAGCAGGACAGGATCTACCAAACTTCTGAAGGCAACACACAGGTTATCATGCCACAGCCAACTGGAAGGGAATAAAGTGACATGGTTGTTAGTCGGTCTGTGTGTAATTAAGTTCTTACCTGAGATTTTCTTGGTTATGAAGGATTGTGGGCTTTTCTAGTTTAGTGATGTGTCTGAACAGGTACATGGCCAAAGGAGGCAATATGCTCTATTATGGGCCTGACTAAGGATGAGTACAGGGATGCAATAACTTCTTTGCACCTGGAACATATGCCTTTAGTAATTAGTTGGGCCAAGAAGAATTATGTCCTAATAACAGCCAATACATGATGGTTAAACGAGTGTTCATTGTCCCCCGATGTACCTAGCTTCCTAATAATGGCATCCGCTATGACAGAGTATTTTGTTTATGTAGGTGCAACGGTGCCCCCCCCCCAAAAAAAAAGACAGCACTATAACTACCTTTGTTTAGCACTCAGCTTGAGTCTATAGCCATAGCACAATGTTTAGATACACTTGCAGGATATGGCTCGTCAGCTGCAAAGTTAATGGGACAGCAGAATTTGCAGCCATCAGCAAAGTTAGTCAGCCACTGATTCATGATGTTAGCTTGGACATTAAAGGTCTATATGCTGGACAGAAGGGGACCCAATAAGGAGCCCTGTGTGACTTCACTAGTGTGAAGTCCTTAACTATGCTGTCGACATGCACTGTTTTCTCTCCATCAGCGAGCTCTAACTAATTTGCTATTAATCGCATACTTACGGGTCACAAATTCAAGCAGGTGAGCTGTTTAATAAAACAGATTGTGGAAAAGCATCAATGGCTCCATATATTTATTTAAAATCTGTATACTAGAGTAAAACACTGCTCACAACTGACCAATTTTAGTCTCAGCCCGAGAATACAAAAACTCAGAATTTCAATTTAGTGAGAAATAGCAAGAGTATAATGAAAATTCATATTTGTAAAACATCATTACCATAGATAGAATCAGGTAAGCAGCTGATACTGATGGCCCACATACAGTACCTTCAGTTACCCACCTTCAAACGCTTACACCAGATTCAGTAGACAACCTTTTACAAAGTCAAAGTGATTTCAGTACACCTTTTACAAAGTCAAAGTGATTTCAGTACATCTTTTACAAAGTCAAAGTGATTTTCAGTACACCTTTTACAAAGTCAAAATGATTTGGGTCAAGGGAATGCGGACTACCAGTTCCATTATTAGATGCTTCATGGCTTATAAATAATACTGGTAAGACTAACTGGTCCATGTTCCCAGGGTTAGTGTACAGTCCCCTTGTGTAGGGGTGTCAGTGGTCATTTTCCATGTTTGAGAGTGAACAGGTTTAGAAGGGAATGGGTAAAGCTATGATTAGTGCTGCCTAAGACTATCTAGTATACCGTCAGGAGACACAGCTATTGTTTTTGCTTTTAGAAACTGTCTAAAATCTGTTCAGAAGTTACTATGGGGAGGCTGGAGTGGAGTTGAACTTGACCATAAATATATTAGCGATATCCACTAGGTTGGAACAGGATGTACTGCTTGAAATCAATTCTGGTCAGTACTGGGTATTATTTCTGAGAGCCCTAACATAGTTAAAAGAAAGTTTTACAATTATCTTAGGAAGAAGTGTGTGATATTCAATTATACTTTGCTTTGTAACGTTGCTCTCATGCATGAACTGTCTGCAGACCATTTTAAAGTGACTTATGATTGGATATTTGATCATAATCCTTATTATGATGAGATTTTCGTTTCTGCATTATTTTTGCTCCTGTGCCTGTCAGCCATCAAATCTCCCCTTGATAAGACAGTGTTCTGTGTGTGGTTGTCGGGGGACACATCAGACAGCCACAAGGGTTTCATGTGCTCTCCCCAACATCCTAGAAGTAACAGCCCTTTTGATGGCATACCTCTTCCCCTAGTTTTGACAAGAACACTTGAATCACCTTGAGGACCACCTATGCGTGCAAGCTTGCCCCTTCACCTGTGCAGACACGGGCTTGGATAATCATGCTCGTGTTTCTGTTGCTCCAGCTCAGCGCCCATGATGATGCTGTCTTCTACAGCAAAGTGTTTTCATTACAGCAGTGGTGTGAGCTGGGCAGACCAGGATAGACACTCCCATCCTCTCTGCCTACAGTGTTATCTCAAGCCATTCTTCCAACTTGTGTCTCCTAGGTTACAGCCATGGCTTTGTCCCTCTATGCCACTGATGTAAACTAGTGTGAGAGTTTTCTTCTGTTGTAGCATTTGTTGAAACTGGGGTCCCACCATATCAACTCACTTAAATTTGCTATCGCATGTATGATAGGTAAATGCAGAAATTAAGGCAAAAGTAAAAATCAGTGGTATAAGTCTAGTTTTGCAGCACAGAGATGTGGGTCTTGACTGTGACCCAAGCAACTAGAGGAGCCAAGCAGGGAACAGTAAAGGTGTATCGCCTGTTCACATCTCTTGGAGGGAAGGTTACATGTGCTTAGGGGCATGCTGCATACTGTAATTTCCCCAGTGAAGACCAGGCAAACCACTGCTCATGCTTTGGGGGGAGGGAACACCCCTTGTGGAAGGGGGTCATCCTCCAAGATCAGCTCACTGTATGTTAATTTTCCCATGAGCAATTTCAAGTGCCTACAAGGGAGACAGGGCTACAAAAACAGCAGCAAAAAAAAAAAAAAAAAACCACATCCCGATGGTTGTCTGAATGATAGCCCCCTTCCAATATGTACCCTCACCCAGGTAACAGGGAACAAATAGGCCAACTGCTGGAAAGGCGTTGCTTGCTTCTATGCAGGGAGAAGGTGTGGGAGCACAGGCCTAAGGGTGCATACTTCCATGGACAAATCCCTAGAGGAGACAGGAAAACCCATGGGATTCCTGGCTTCAAGGAGGGGCAGGGCCTGTCCTGATGGACAATTACACTCGTGAGTGAGAGAGTGAGTGAGTGAGTGAGTGTTGTCAAAATGAGTTGTACCTGAATCCCTTGCATTACTGAGCATATGTAGTGGGAAACGGGGCCAAAAGAGAGAAAAAATTAACTTCCCTCAAAGGCTGCCTCAGTGAAGGCTCTCTTATTTGGCTTCTGTCTCAGTGATGGAGATTGAATGGGCTGGTAGACCAAGAATGGTTTGGATGGCCAGCAGGCAGCTAGAGGAATACAGCGTTGGCATTGCTAGCTGTTACTCAGCTTTGCCTTTTAAGAGCTGTGCAATTTTGACAGCAACTCTGGCCCTGAACATTTATTTTTCCAGTGCAGTTAAGCCTGGTCCCTTTACACCTCATCTATACATTAAGGGAAGAAGCTTTGACAGCAGCCCTGGCCCTGAACATTTGTTTTTCCATTGCAGTCAAGTTTGGTCCTTACCTCATCATCTACAAATTGAGGGAAGAAGTGAACAAGGGGCATTTGTTCTCTCAGCCTTTTTAATTTGCCTAAAAATGGTCTGTCTTGAATTATGCAAAAAGACAAAGGAAGACATCTAGCACAAACAAGATGCTTCCCTGACAGTGGGTAACAAGCAATATTTTCTATCTGCACAAGCAGGGACATTTCCTTATCTCTGAGGAAACAGTGAAATAAAACAGAACTAGACAGTTTTTGAATAACTACCCACTAGGCAATGTTCCTAACAATTTTCTGCAGGCTGACCATATTACATCTAGGGCACATTAGTGAAAAAAGCATCAAGAAAAGAACTACAAGCCTGGTCTACAGTTAAGCCTAAGTGGGCTTTGACAGAGTATAAGGTTGCAGAATGAAAGCAATCTGTCTAGCTATTTTTTCACTGGCCCCTACCAACTTAGGCTCCAATAATGGATTTGTTTCCAGAGTAATACAGATCTATGCTTCACAGATCTTTCAGGTGACTAAGACATGGGTAAAGGCAAATATTCTACTTCAACAAAGAATTTTATGCGCCTCTCTAAAGGGAGCTAAACCACAAACCTTGATCCAGTTTAGAAGTCTCAACATCTTTGAAGTGTGGGTTTTTTTAACTCATTCACTCCAATGGAGCTCAGGAAGTTTGCATTGTAACTTCCAATGGGCAGAGCCTAAGGCTTTTGACAGAATGAAATTATGTCCTCACATTTCAAACAAATGTTCATATCTCTGTAACCACAGGGATTATGAATGAAGTACAAATGGCAAACTCTTCAGCACAAACTATTTTTATAGTGGTAGTATTCTTTAGGTTCTAGGTCTTAAACAGAATTTTATAAGTCACAGTAAACACAGTGTGTGTGTCTTTCTGCTTTTCCCGGTTAGGGGTTGCCACAGTGGAACTCCGGTCCGCTAATGATTGGCAGCAGATTTTTACGTGCCGAGTTGCCAGCTCTGACACACAACCTTCAATGAAGGTACGCCCATTCACGCACGTCTCCACACAGAAGACGCTCTAGCTGAGAATCGAACTGGACAGCGTCTTATTGTGAGGCGACAACGCTACCGCAGCACCACCACTGCAGTCATCACAGTAAACACAGTAACAATTACATTTGTAATATTTTGAAAACAACTTACAATATCTCAGCAACCACTCAAGTTACACACATACTGTCAGAAACATTTTATTCATCTAGTTGAGAGCTTTCATATGAGGCTAAGGAGTTCTGTCTGTGTTACTTGGTTGTTGAGATATTTAGAAAAATGTGAAAATTACATCTATATAAATAAATATCATAAAAACAGTTAATATCTATTTACCTGCACTAGGCAGAGGTCAGATATTAATGCAGTTGAGTCTGCCATTGTGTAAGCTTTAAGATGAAATCTTTTAAAACCTTGTACATAGCAAGGTTTTGGAATTATTCTTGCAAATATGAACAAGCAATATTTGACATCTAGAGGTGTCAGTAGGTGTTAACTGCAGATCACTTCGAGCATCACTCAGATGTAACGAGTTAAAGCTAAGTTAACATTAATGTTACTTCTGTTATTTTACTAAGAAAACACATTATCCAGCTACCACTCTTAGACCTTACCTGTTATCAGTAAAAACATTATGTTTTTGTTTAACACAATGCGACAGGCATGCATCATCCTTAAGCATGCTACTGTAAATAGGATATAGACATTATCCAACATAAGACAGGACTCTAATAGGCACAGGTCTTACTAATACTACCATTTCTTAACAGTGCAACTTTCAGTTCTTTATGACAGACCCCAGACGTGGTAACAGAGAAGCCACTTTCCAGCTTCAGGTTGCTGCCAACTGCCCTAACAAGCCTTACTATATGGAGATACAAGAACTCGGGGACTTTTTAAAACTCACACAGTCTGAGGAATACTTCAGACTGCATCTCGGTTATCGGAGTTCACTTGAAAGAAGCTAAAGCACTTTTAATTCATTCATGCTGTCTGCTTCTTGACTGCGTAGATAATTCACAGAGCTAACTAACTTGTTTCATTCAAAACTCAACTGCTTGAAAGACAGACAGAAAACAATGCTGCAGTTACAATATAGCTTAATTATGGAGTTAAATTTACTATATTCAATGCTGTGATTAAGAATCTTAAATGTAAGAATTTTTTTTAATTAAACAAGCAATGCGAAAAAACTATTTTACTTGCTTAATTTGTTTTACATTTAAATACAACTGAGTGATGGCTTCAAGCAATTCCTGTCCAGCCTGTCAGCTAAACATATGACAACTCATTTGACTGCTAGCAGGCATGAATGAGTTACATTTAATTTGTAAGGGACTTTCTTCCCTGCACTCCATATAACCCCTTTATATATATATATATATATATATATATATATATATATATATATATATATATATACACACACACACTAACTTCAAGTCTACTGTACCTTGAAGTAAGAATTCTCCCAAGATATGTGAATCTCTATCATTTTGTATAGCCAGTCATTAATGTAATGATTTTTTTTCTGGTACCCAGCTGATGTCAGTTACTTCACAGTGGAGCTTTTTACATTATGCTTTGCAAAGCCACTAATTGCTATTTCTGCTTAAAGCAAAGGAGTTCCAGACTTGCGATGCTACAGTACACGGTGCACCAACTGAGTTGGAAGGACTCTGGGACAGGTGATAAAAAGGACAAAGACCAGCAATACTTTGTGTCTTGGATCTATGGACTTTAGTGAGGAATCAGTGTAGAGAACTTGTATCTGTCCAGCCAAAAATCAGAAGTTATCAGTGGGAGTGCTCTTGCCATTGTTTCTCCAAGCTTGGAATCTTCTAAATAAATAAATGTCACACACTGTTGCTGCAGCTGAAAGTTCAAGAATTGTTTTAGGCATGCAACAGATGTGTTTCAAGGTGAAGGTATGAAATCTGTGGGAGCAGTTATTTAAGGTATTCATGTACATTCTGACCCATCTAGAACAGCTCTGAATTTACAACTGCTGTTTTACTGCATTGCTTTTTGAATTTTCTACATTTAAAGTTTGGATATTTCTATTCCTTTTTGATTTTGGTCTTATGATATTACAGTTTGTTGTACTGTACATTTTCCTTTAATGGAAAGTTTTTTTTTCCGCATGGGAGTCTTAAATGTTGTTGACTAGGGTCAGTTAGAATTCCTTTCCCATTCACCGATAGAACAGGAATCAGAGCTACCAATTTAGCTGTAGGAGCTGATAAAGTTTTCTTATTTAAGATAATCACCTACATTCCCATTCGGCTACAACAACTCTGAGTTTAAAATTGCTGTTTGGATGCATTGATTTTATGTGGCTTTTTAGCTGCTCGCCTCTACTGTAAATTAGACTTTGGAAGCTCCTCCCAGTGCTAATTCTACTCGGCACTGATAACTCAACAAATAAGCAATCCCATTAGACTCAAAGTTTGAGATGGCCTCTGTTTCATATCAACCCATTCAATTAGTGCACACTGCAATATTTAATGTTAATCTGAAATGCGTAATGTTATTTTCTGCACTTTTTCCTTGTTTTAACCAAAAGTAAACAGTTTGCATTTTAACTTGGTCTGGGACTTTAGTCTCGTAGCATCCTCACAACAGTGACTGAAAGATTAATTGTGTAAAATCTTACCATATAGATGTTGTTCTCTTCTCCGTTGAAGCACTACCCAATGTCGGCAAGTATACAAATGACTTTTACTACTTAGAGGTGCATGGTACATCGCACGTAGTCTATTGGACATACGCCATAAAAGTGATGTATGCATGCACGATACTCAGAACTGAGTGCCCCAGGAGGAACACCTGTTTAAGGGAAGTACATAATCTAAGTAAATCCAAGAACAAGGTCATGGGGAAGGAGGGATGGATGGCATAATCCAACAGAAAAAAAGGACAATATCATTATGGCAAGATTTTACACAACTAATCTTACCATAACACTTTTCTAACACAATTAAAAAGGTTCACAAGAAAATGGGAACAATGTATAGAAACAAAAAATTCTTAACAGACTCTGCAAGAATAGCCATAGCTAGAACCCACCTCCTCTCCTCTTATATGCATCCCCCATACTTATCAACCTCAAAAAGTCAGAACTAAGTAAATCAGAATAATGTTAAAATAAGATTGCCAAATTTACAACATATTCCACAGATTCAACTCATCACTGTCATGCCTCAAAAATCTTTCTTGGTTGGAACTACCTCATGTTATGAACTATAACAAATTAATAATGGCTCAAAAAATAACGCACAATCCTGACAACGTGCCTTCCCTAAAAACATCTTCTACAACCCTATTCTAACATTCATACTCTTCGATCATCTAACAAAGACTTACTCCAAATAACCAAAGTATCCAATACAGCAGGCAACTCTCTTTAATCTAATTTTGTTGCCAAAAATTGGAAGACCCTTCCACATCGTATTAGATCCATAAAAAGAAGTTATGTCTTACCATAACGTTCCATCTGTGTTGTAGATCTTTATTCATTAATTACTGTTAGGACTTCGGTTCCATCCTCGGAACCGACACGGCCGTTACCAAGCTCATGCCAGCCAAAAACTCTCAGCTAAGTCCTAGCCACAATGCCCCTCTCATAGTCTCTTCACATCGAGTTTGCCTGCCATTATAGTACAGAAGTAATAATAGTGATAGCAGGAGACTCTGTCTGAGCAGATACCTTAACTAAAAGGAAATCCTAAAGTCCACCAGGAATCCAGGTAGGGGGAAGAGGGCGGGAAGTAATGAATGACTAAAGATCTACAACAACAGATGGAGCGTTATGATAAGACATAACTTCTTTATCCGATGTTGTAAATCTTTATTCATTCCTTGCTGTTAGGACCAAGTCCCCAGCTACTTGAGTCCTGGGTGGCCCTAAGGAAGGACATTCCTGAGCACCATAGAACCAAAAGATGCTTGTCCCCTGAAGGCCAGATCCAATTTGTAATGAGTGATAAAGGTATGAGGTCTTGCCCAAGTGGCTGCTGCGCAGATATCATCCATAGAGGCTCTGGAATGAAAAGCCACTGAAGTAGCCATCAATCTAGTAAAGTTAGCCTTTATTTTGGAAGGTAAGGACACTTTATTCTGATGGTAGATGAAAGTAATAGCGTTTGAGCCAAGAGGATAAAGTCATTTTGGAAACTGGCTTGCCCAATCTGGGTCCTGCAAATGCCACAAACAATTGATCTGTTTTCCTGAAAGATTTTGTTATGTCCAAGTAGAAACTAAGTTGCCTATGAACATTGAGGGTATGCAGAAGGTACTCCCCTCTATTTGAATGGTGAGGAAAGAAAATCGGCAGGTCAACAGATTGATTAATGGAAAAACCAGAAATGACCTTGGGCAAAAAGGAAGGGTCAGTACATAGGGACACACTTTCCCTATGAAAAACCAAATAAGGTCTCTTGACACTCGAGGCCTGCAACTCAGATACTCTTCTCACTGAGGTAAGGGCTACTAGAAGCAGAGTTTACCAAGACAAAAATTTTATATCACAGGAGTTAGAAGGCTCGAAGGGAGGACTTGTTAACGACTGAAGCACCAAAGTCAAGTCACATGGCTCTATAGGAGGCTTGGCCGGAGGTTTAATTTGTAATACTCCTTTCATGAAGGTCTTGCACAGTCGCTGTGACATAACAGATGAATTGTCAATTCCATTGTGAAAATTTGCAATAGCTACTAAATGCACTGTAATTGTCGATGCTGAAGCTCCTGCGTGCAAAAGGGTAGTCCGGTATTGGAGGATCTTCTGAATAAGCATGGAAAAGGGATCTATGTTATATTTGCTGGCCCATCTAGAGAACCTAGTCCACTTACTAGAATAAATTTTTATAGTGGAAGGTTTGTGTGAAGCCAGAAGAACCTAGTGAATAGGGGATGAAATATCAGGTAGCCTGGCAATTATCAAAGTGGAGAAACCAAGCTGTGAGCTTGAGGCTGTGGAGATTGGGGTGAATCAGTCCCTTGGGATTTATATCCAGGATCCACGGGCTGTGAATCAGTGAGGCCACAGGAAAAGGAACCAGACTTAACGGGCCAATAAGGGGCAATGAGGATCACTTTGCTTCTCAACCTTTTGAGCTTTCTGGAAGAATTTTGGGATGAAAGGAAATGGAGGAAAGGCATACAGCAGACCCAGGGGCCAATCGTGCATCAGAGCATCCCTCGGTGACTTTCCCTGAGGGGGATCAGGGCAAAATAGCTTCTGCATTTGTTGCTTAGGGGAGACGCAAACAGGGCAGGAGGTCGCAGCAAGGCCTGCCCCAATGGCAGAAGATCTGATCTGCTATTATAGGATTGAGAGACCACTCGTGAGGCATCAGAAAATTCCTGCTCAGATTGTCCGCAATAAGACTGGAACTCCCGGGAATGTGGGTTGCTATGAGAAAGTGGTTGGAAGCCATCGACCAATGTCAAATTCTCATGGCTTCCTGACACCTTGTTTGTTGATATACCAGATGACTGACATGTTGTCCGATTGAATTACAATGGTCCCGGAAGGAAGGGAAGTGTGGAACGCTTGCAACGCTAACAGAACTGTCCTCTATTCCTGGAAATGTATGTGCAACTTGGCCTCCATGGGGGACCAGGTGCCTTGGACTGTCTTTCCCTGGAACCCCCCCCCCCACAATGCTGTGGTCATCGTGGCCCTAGGCAGGCGGAGACAGAACGGTCAACACCAAAGATTTGATTCTGGCTTCATCCACCAAAGTATTTGTTTCTTGCAAAGATTTGTAAGGTGTATCATGTGGTCAACTGGGCGAGTTAAGATCGACCATTGTGATGAGCGCAGTCACTGCAATAGTCTCATGTGGAACCTTGCCAGTGGTACCAAGGTAATGGTTGCTGCCATAGAGCCCAATAGTTGTAGTACAAGGTGCGCTGGTACAAATGTCTGCGAGAGGAGGACTTGAATCTGGTTTCTTATTTTTGAAAGCCTGTGAGGATGGAGGGAAGCTTGACAGGACGTTGTGTCGAAGATCGCTCCAGTAAATTCCAGTGTTCTTGGAGACATGTGCGATTTGTCCATGTTGATCGTGATACCTAGGCAAAGAGCAAGGCCTCAAGTGTGAGAGAGACTGAGAATAAGAAGATTCCTGGACGTAGCGGTAAGGAGCCAATCATCTAGATATGGAAACACCTGGAATCCTTGTAGTCGGAGATGAGCTACTACAACTGCCATGCATTTGGTGAACACTGTGGAGGCTGTCGAGAGACCAAAGGGCAGTAGCCTGAACTGGTAATGATGGTCTCCCAGTCGGAAGTGGAGAAAACTTCGGGAGCATTTGTCCATCTTTATGTGGCAATAAGCATCCTGGAGGTCTATAGAGCACATCCAGTTGTCCTTCCCCCAGAAAGGGGAAAATGGACTGTATTGTGACCATCCGGAATTTTTGAGGTTTGATGAATTTGTTTAGTAAACTGAGATCCAGGATTGGTCTCCAGTCCCCTGTCTTTTTTGGCACTACAAATAACCTTGAGTAAAAGCCGGTTCCTCTTTGGTCTGGCGGGACCAGTTGGATGACTCTTTCTTAGCAGCTTTTCGATTTCTAAGGCTGCAAACTTCCCCCTGACTGGGTGGGACGTCGGAAATTCATTTCACAGGTCTGGGGGTGAGGTCGAAAGGGATATGAAAGCCTCTGGATATTATCTTCTACACCCACGCATCCATTGTTATGAGCTGCTAGGCCTGTAGGTACAGGGAAAAATCGACCCCCGACTGCTTCCAGAGGAAAGCAATCGGGCCGCTGTTCAAGAACGGTGGAAGGGTCTGCCAGATATGGAATCTCTAGCACTCTGGTAACGCAGACCCCCTCTGCCCAGAAAGGGCAGTCTTCCAAATGAGTTGCCCCCACTGTCCCGGGGGATTGCTCATCATGAGCATCACAAAAAGATCCCTGGGACTTCTTGAACCAAAATTTTCCTCCCCCGTTTCCTGGAGTAGGACCTCTTGGGGGGTGGGGGGTGGAAAAACATATGCCCACAGCAGACAGGGTCTTTCCGTCCATCTCACTACTTGAGTGTGTGTTTTACTTTGGGACGAAAAAGGGAAGACTCGTCAACAGGCACATTGTCAAAGGGAGATTTAAAGGGGTCCGTGAAGTCACACAAACGCATCCAAGTATGGTGTCTCATAACGATGACCAATGCAGCTGCTCGAGCTGCCCCCACGGTAGTGTGAGAAATCAAGCGCATCGAGGAGTTTGAGATTGATTCCAAGGTAGCTAGCTGAGAGGCAACAGTATCAAGCACCTCTTCAAGCAGTACCTCTGCCAGAAAGCAGACATTTCAGAAATTAAGTCTCTTTGGAGGCGAGTAAGTGTGCCAGGTAATTCAGCGACCTGATGGCAAAGGTCGCTGAAGCGTAGGCCTGCTTCCCCAGTCTGTCCATAGCCCGTGACTTCCTGCTTGGGGGATGAACAGTGGAACTATCTTCCTCCAGTTCCTTTCTTGGTGCCGCAGCCATGACCATGGAATAGACTCTACCAGTTGTTTGGATCAATTAGGCTGGTCTTCCGAGGTGGACAAATTTTATCTGGCCTCCAGGGGACAGCTTCTATGTTGTCCGGGGCCTTCCAGGCTCACTGCACAATAAGTCGAATGAGCTCATCTGCAGGTGGAGTCACCCAGGAAGTAGATGGCCGAGCAAGAAAAGCCTGCAAGAACACCGATTCCTCCGAAAAGGTTGGAGGGCTTCTAGTCTCCCCTCTGCTTGAGGATCTCGAGAATGTCTCCAAATGAGACATCTTCCAGGGGAGACCATGGGGACCCTTCTCCCTCATTGCAATCAATGTTTTCAGTGATGGATTCCTCAGGGGAATCAAGATGTTTCCTCTTGCAAAGTTTCCTCCGGGGTGGCTCGCCAATGGGATCTTCTGAGGAGGAGGGCAAGTCTTGCGGCTCCCATGCTCGAGATTCCAGAGTAGGAAGGTGGGAACTGCAAGCTACAGGGGGGGGGTTCTGGTTCCAATGCCAGTTGTGTCAACTGCGAGCCTGTTGAAGCAAGGACCGTCTCCATCACCTGGAACACAGGCCCACCCGAGGAGGGATGGGAACCTGGAACAGAGGACAACCTCGGAACTGGGGTCACATCCCACCCCAAGGAGCCTGCCTTCAGCTGAGGAGCTCCGAAAGGACCAGCAGCTGCCAGGAGAGCCATGGCCGTAGAAGGCGCCACCGAAAAAAATTGGTGCTGAACTAGGTATCATGGTGCCGATAGCCCAATCACTGTTCCGAGTGTGCCCCAGGTCCAAAGGAGCCATGGCTCAAAGAGGAATTGGTGCCGACAGGGAAGCCTCCACTGTTGGTGTCGAGACAGTAAGTACCGAGATGGCCATCGGTACCAAAAGTCTCCGAAACACGGGTGGAGGTCAGAGGAGGATAGACAGGAGAATACACCGTAAAAGCTTCCACTCCAAGGGGGAGGGAAGACCTGGTCTGGGTGGTTAATCCTCTAGATGCCAGAAGCTGGTCCACAACTCTCACTACATCCTGTTCCGAAAGACTCCTGGTGGACCTGAAGGATGCTGCCGATGGGGAGTCTGGTCTCTCAAGAAAGGGACTAAATTGCTGTCCCAAAAAGGGATCATAAGAAAGAGAATATCTAGTTTTTGGAAGGTGCTCGATCTTCGGAACCGAAGAAGTCATTACCAGAGGAGCCTTGTAAGACATCTGCTCCGTGGCCGGGGAAGGTGTCGATGTAGGCACAGTAGTCAGGGCCTGTGTCACAAACAAGGTTGGCACTGTGGGACAAGGTGCCAAGGTCGGTACAGTGGAAGGAGTCTGAGTGAAAATCAAAGGCGGCACCGAGGGAGAAGACAAGGACCCTGGTGCCGAAGTTGTCTGCGCCAACAGCGGGGAGAATCCTGGTGTTGATTCAGTTGCAAAGAGGACGAGGATGTCGGAAACGAAAGACTCCGTTTCTCCTTATGTCTTTTAATGTCTTTATGCTTAGGAGGTGGTGAGACATCCGTCCCAGATAGAACCTCCGCAAAGGGTGATTTTAACATACCGTTAAGGATAAGTTTGCTCTTGCGTTCAGCCAACGTACGGTTGCTGAAGCTATAACAAATATTGCAAGAAACATTAAGGTGGTCAACGCCCAAATAGTAAACACACCGGACGCGAGTCAGAATTGGGCAACTTACGCCCACATTTATCACATTGTTTGAAACCAAGCTTGGCCTTATCCGCCATAATAGAGAGGATACCACACTAACCACACAAGAAAACTAAATAACTAACAAGACAAGAGAAAGCACTTTTTTTTTTAAATAGATAAGAGGAAAGAGTACCAGCAATGGTACTAAGAAATACCAAAGGTAAGAGAGGGCCTGCTAAGGCAGGGAGCGAGGGGGTAGTACCAACAATCGTACGAAGAACTACCAAAGATAGAGGGTAGGGCTTAGTCAGAAGAATAAAGTAGAGAGAGAAAAGGACGACAAGAAAAAACTGTCTTCCAACACACTAGAATAGAGAAAAAAAACACAAAAAGCTAACACTTAGCTGAGAGAAGGCTTGGCACGTCTGACGAGGAATGCAGCAAAAGAGATCTGAAGAGACTATGAGAGGGGCATTGTGGGTAGGTCTTAGCTGAGAGTTTTTGGCTGTCGTGAGCTTGGTAATGGCTGTGTCGGTTCTGAGGACGGAACCAAAGTCCTAACAGTAATGAATGAATAAAGATTTACATCAGATGCAATCTTAATCATTTCAAAATATCTCTCAAAAGACACTTATTTGAATCCTGGCTTTGCACATGTAACACTCCAGGTTAATTATTAACTTAGGACTACTTACACAATTTGGCTATACATACTAACTGTGTTAATATATTCCTTCTAACAACACTACTTCTCTACAAGTAGTTATATTCCTGGCTGCAACTCTCACCACGGAAGTATTACTAACTATGCACTACTTTGCCTAAGTGATTCTTCTTCTTCTTTCTGCTGCTTCCATCAGGGGTCGCCACAGCGGATCATCTGTTTCCATTTCTTCCTGTCCTCGGCATCTTGCTCTGTCACACCAACCACCTGCATGTCCTCTCTCACCACATCCATAAACCTTATCTTAGGTCTTCCTCTTTTCCTGTTACCTGGCAGATTCATCCTTAGCATCTTCTTCCCAATATACTCTGCATCCCTCCTCAGCACATGTCCAAACCAACGTAATCTTGCCTCTATGGCTTTGCCCCCAAACCTTCCAACCTGGGATGGCCCTCTAATATACTTATTCCTAATCCTGTCCACCCTCGTCACACCCAGTGCAAATCGTAACATCTTTAACTCTGCTATGTCCAGCTCTGACTCCTGCCTTTTTGTTAATGCCACTGTCTCCAATGCATATAACATAGCTGGTCTCACTACCCTCTTTGTAGACCTTCACTTTCACTCTTACTGGTACTCGTCTGTCACAAATCAATCCTGACACTCTTCTTCACCCACTCCATCCTACCTGTACTCTCTTTTTCACCTCTCTTCCACACTCACCATTACTCTGAACTGTTGATCCCAAGTATTTAAACTCATCCACCTTCACCACCTCTACTCCCTGCATGCTCACCATTCTTCTATCCTCCCTCTCATTCACACACATATATTCTGTCTTAGTCCTGCTGACCTTCATTCATCTTCTCTCTAGAGCACATCTCCAGCTCTCCAGGGTCGTTTCCACTGGTTTCCTACTTTCACTACAAATCACAATGTCATCTGCAAACATCATAGTCCACAGGGACTCCTGTCTGATCTCATCAGTCAACCTGTCCATCACCATTGCAAATAAAGGGCTCAGAGCTGATCCTTGATGTAATCCCACCTCCACCTTAAACACATCTGCCACTCCCACCGCAGACCTCACCACTGTCACACTACCCTAGTACATATCCTGTACCACTCTTACATACTTCTCTGACACTCCCGACTTCCTCATACAATGCCACAACTCCTCTCTAGGCACCCTGTCATATGCTTTCTCTAAGTCCACAAAGACACAATGCAACTCCTTCTGACCTTCTCTGTACTTCTCCATCAACACTCTCAGAGCAAACATCACATCTGTAGTGCTCTTTCCTGGCATGAAACCATACTGCTGATCACTAATCATCACCTCCCATCTTAACCTAGCTTCCACTACTCTTTCCCATAACTTCATGCTGTGACTGATCAATTTAATCCCTCTGTAGTTACTACAGCTCTGCACATCATCTTTATTCTTAAAAATCGGTACCAAAACACTTTCTCCATTCCTCAGGCATCCTCTCACTTTCCAAGATTTCATTAAACAATCTAGTTAAAAACTCCACTGCCATTTCAACTAAATACCTCCATGCTTCCACAGGTATGTCATCTGGTCCAATAGCCTTTCCATTCATCCTCTTCATAGCTATCCTTACTTCCTCCTTGCTAATCCACTGCACATCATGATTCACTATCCGCACATCATCCAACCTTCTCTCCCTCTCATTCTAGTCATTCATCAGACCCTCAAAATACTCTCTCCATCTGCTCAACACACTCTCCTCACTTATGAGTATGTTTCCCTCATTATCCTTTATCACCCTTACCTGCTGCACATCTTTACTAGCTCGGTCTCCCTGTCTAGCCAATCGGTACAGGTACTTTGCCTAAGTGATTCTTCCTACTTCATTTCCTAACTAATGTTTGGTTCCTCCACATATACTAATTAAATCATATATTTTTCTGTATTCAAGTGTTTAAAGTCTTGCTCCATTTGATACTATGTATATATTTTTGTTTTTAAATTTTTATCCTGTACATGTGTGGACACTCATTTATTTTGTATATAATTTCTATTACTTGATGTGATGACTTTGTATATATGCTTAGGCTGAAGCTTTTCTCCACGGGTCTCTGCTGAAATTGGGCACTCTACCAGTTGAACCATCCCAGTAAACAAATGTAAAAGAAAGAAATAAAATATTTAATCTATGTCCTTTTACTCTTCTGCTGCAGTACTTGAAATGTTGTCCAGTTGGTCATGTTTGGTGACAGTATGGACTAAAGACCAGGTAGCTGCCCTCCAGAATGGAGTTAGTGTCCAGTCCTTGAAGAAGGCACCAGAGGAAGCAACAGCCCTGTTAGTGTGCACCTTAACAGGAGAAGGGAGGCTCTTTCCAAGGTGCTCATAGCAGACAGAAATAGCTTTAGAGATCAAGCTGGAAATAGTGTATTTACAGACAGGAAGTCCTCAAGATAGAACCTAAGCTGTCTGTGCACATCCAAAGTGTGCAGAATCCTCTACACAGAGTTTTCTGAAGAATGGAAAAAGGTAGGTAAATGAACAGACTAGCTGAGGGATATTGAGGGATAACTCATTTACCACTTTAGGCATAAAGGAAGGGTTGATGTGGGACACCAAGAGAGGAGGCAAAGCCATAGAGGGCTGGAGTTCAGAAACCCTTCTGACTGAGGTTAGTGCAAGCAGCAAAACAGTTTTTCAGGAGCAGTAATTCAGGGAAGCTGAAGCTGCCGGCTCAAAAGGGGATAGGGTCAGTTTCTCCAATACAAAGTTAAGATTCCAGGGGGGTGGGTCTCATATGAAGGACACCTTTTAAAAATTGTTTAGCCTCACTCTAAAAGTTAAAGGTGAAGAAAGAGTCAAACAGGCAGAAATAGCGGACAGGTGCCCTTTTACTGAAGAGCAAGTTAAGCCAGCATCCAGCAATTCACACAGATATGAGAGAACCAGTGGGACTTCCACTATAAGTGGGTCCTGGTTACGAGAAAGACACCAAAGTGAAAATCTTTTCCATTTGGATAAATAAGATTTTCTAGTATTGCGTTTCTTGGCCTCCTGCAGAACCCTAAGCGCATCCTCTGAAAAAAAGGTGTCTGAAAGGAATTAAAACCCTATCAACCATGTCAGCTGAAGAGTAGACACAAGGGGATGGATGAGAATTCCTTTGTATTGTGTGAGAAGTTTCAATCTGTGGGGTAACTTGTGGTGATTGCCCTTGGCTAAATACAGGAGTAGGGGGAACCAATGCTGTCTTGGTCAAAAGGGAGTCCCTGGGATGTTTGGTTTGTCCTGCTTAATCTTTAACAGGACTTTTGGAATGAAAGGAAGGGGAGAGAATGCATACAGAAACGTCCCCTTCTGTGAAAAGCTGAGGGCTGCCCACCTTCCAGACCAGAGGATGTGGATCCCTGGCACAAAACTGTGGAAGTCTGTCTGTTCATGGGAGAGGCATAAAGATCTATTTGTGGAGTACCCCATTGGTGGACAATGTCCAGGAACACATCCCTGTGAAGCATCCATTCATGGGATTGTGCTTCAGTCCTGCTCAAGGTGTCTGCCATTACATTCAGGCTGGAAGGGATATATACACAGCCTGGAGGGTGGGTCTGAAGTTTGACAGCCAGTTCCAACACTTGCAGGGCTAATCTACAAAGGAGATAAGACTTTGTCCCTCCCTGCTTGCTCACATACCAGAGAACGGTCATGTTGTCTGTGAAAATGTTTACAGGACTTGGGATGAAGAGGGACTGAAAGTGTGAAGAGCCAGTAGCAGTGCCCTCATTTCTTTTATATTGATGTGTTGCCTTCTTTGAGAGGGGGATCAGGTCCCCTGTGCTTTTATGGAGCCGAAAGCTGCTCCCCATCCTGTGTCTGAGGCATCTGTGAACATCACCTGGACAGGTGGTAGAGGATGGAGTGGGAAACCTGGGTTGGCAGTCAACTGTTGAATTCACCAAGTGATCTCCCTCTTCAGACAAGGGAGAAGGGAACTGGGAACTCTAGTGGATGTACACATTACATCCACACTGACTTCAGGAACCATTGTAGTTTTCATGTCTAGTTTTGCTAGAGGAAGCACTGGGATGGTGGATGCCACGAAGCCCAGGGTTCTGAGAAAATTCCTGGCAGTGATAGGAGTTAGAGGGATGAGGCTTTGAAAAAAGGAAACGAACTTCTGAATCATCTGAGTGGGGAGAGAGACCTTCATAAGGTGTGTTTGCATCCTGCATCCCAGAAAAGTGTAGTCCCGAGATGGGGAGAGAGTAGACTTTTGGTAGTTTATAGTGAAACCCAGAGACTGTAGGATGGAAATGGCAGAGCTTAGATTGTGCTCTAATGCTTCTGGACTCACTGCTTGGAAGGGAAGTTTGGCCAGGTATGGGAACCTGAATGTCCTGAAGTCTGCAGTAAGCAAAAAAGTACAGTTGTGTACACTTACCATAAATGTAGATGTTCAAGTGTATTCACTGTTGCAGTCATTACATTTGGGTAATCTGCTGGCAGGTTGCCTCAGTCGGCCTGAATTCCAAAGTCTTGGGTCCTGTGTCGGTTGCTGTCTCCTCTTCCATGACATCTGGTCGTCAGGGGTATAAAACATGCAGCCGACACCATTTTCTTTAGTTTTTCTTGTCCCAGATGTCAGGTGCCCCCAAAAAGGTAGCAAAATTATGTATATATAAATACATGCAGCAATATAAACTTTACCTTCATCTACAAGCAAATACACCACATAGGTTGTAGAAGATAAAGAAGGAAAGATAAACTCCAGACTGAAAGGGGGATGGCGGGAGGGTAACCTGGACTGCAACAGTGAATACACTCGAACATCTACATTTATGGTAAGTGTACACAACTGTACTATATTCTTCGTGTTTCATTGTTGCAGTCATTGCATTTGGGTAGAATCCCAAAGCTATGGTTGAGTGGCTGGAGCTAAACAGCATTAGGTGTGGCTATAAGGCCCTGCAGAACTGCAGTGGCAAAGCCTGCCCTGGACTTAGAGTAGAGAGGCAAATGATAACGCTTTGTAAAAGTGTGAACAGAACTCCAAGTAGCAGCCTCTAGAATGTGTTTGGTTGGTAGTCCTCTGAGAAAGGCTGCTGAAGTAGCTGCAGCTCTGGTGGAATAAGACCTAATGCCCTTGGGCACAGGTTTACCATGGTGTAAGTAGCAGAAACGAATGCAGTGGCTTATCCAATTTGAAACAGTCTGCTTTGAAATAGCCTTTCCTTCTGATCCTGCAGCATATGCCACTAGTAATTGCTCAGTTTTTTAGAGCTTTATTCCTGTTCAGCTAGAATCTTAGCTGTCTGTGCACATCCAAGGAATGCTAAATTCTTTCCCCCTTGTTCTGTGGATTTGGATAAAATGTTGGCAGATGAATAGTCTGGTTAAGAGCCACAGTGGAAACTACCTTAGGCATAAATGTAGGATTTGTCCTCAGAGACACCCTGTCTGGGTGAAATATGATAAAGGGCTCTACAGCCATGAGGGCCTGTAGCTCTGAAACACTTCTTGCTGAAGTAATTGCTAGCAGCAGAGCTGTTTTCCATGATAAGAACTTTATATCAGCAATAGCAACTGGTTCAAATGGAGGCAGGGTGAGCTTTTCCAACACAAAATTGAGGTCCCATGCAGGTATTGGTGATCTTCTAGGAGGCCTTAAATTTTTGGCTCCTCTAAGATACTGCTTTAGTAAAGGATGAGAAAAGATTGGAGGCTCTGTATTGTAATGAGCCGAAATGGCAGAGGCATGAATTTTAATTGATGAAAAAGGCCCTTGTCAAGCATCTCAGTTAAATATTGTAATATCTGAGGAATATTTGGTTCTGCTGTATCAGTTCCTTGTGCTTGATTCCAAGCACAGAATATCTTCCATTTATCAGCATAAGATTTTCTAGTACTAGGCCTTCTGTCTTCCAAAATGACATCCATCACAGCTTTACTGAGAGGTGTTGCTTGTATAACTACAAGATCAGCCATGCTGCCAGGTTCAGTATCTGGAGTTGATTGTGCAGGATCTGACTGTTTTGCTGGGGCAGTAGTTGAGGTCTTTGACATAAGGTCCAAGCTGGGTATTGAGACAAGTTCCTTAGGATTGGGTACCAGTATTGATGGGTCCAATCCAGGGCAATTAGTATCATGTTCGGTTTCTTTTATCTGACTTTTAGGAGGACCTTGGGAAGAAGAGGCAGAGGAGGAAAGGCGTAAACTGATAGGTTTTTCCAACTGAAGGATAGGGTGTCCAGTTTCCATGCTTGTCTGTGATAAGTCCTTGTGCAGAATCTTTTCAATTGGTAATTTTGTGTAGAGGTAAACAGATCCATGTCTGGGCTCCCCCATTTCTTTGTTATTATGCTGAAGACTTGTGGATCCATAAGGTTTCTGCTTAAATTGTCTGCCAGAATATTTTGCTTTCCTGGCAGGAATTGAGCTTGAAGATGCATTTGGTAAGTCAAAGCTGTATCCCACAGTGTCATGGCTAATCTGCAAAGGGGGTATGAGTGTGTGCCCCCCTGCTTGTTTATATACCACATGACCATGGTGTTGTCCGTCTTTATCAATAATTGTCCTGGATGAAGTAAGTCCTTGAAGGCTGTTAGGGCATTTTGAACAGCTAGCATCTCTTTCTGGTTGATATGTAGATGCATTTGCTGGGGTCCATATTCCCCGAATGCATCTTCCTGCCATGTGAGCCCCCCAGGCATAATCTGATGCGTCTGTTGTTAAGGTTTGGCTGGCAGGGTGTAAAGTGAAGGTCAGTCCCATGTTTTGGTGACATGCCTTTGCCTACCTTAGAAACTCCTGTTGTAGGAAGGGAATGAGAGGAATCATTGTTTCTAGACTGTGACAATGTTGACTCCATAAACTTTTTAGGTACCATTGCAGTTTCCTCATATGCAGTCTTGCATATGGAATCAGTAGAATGCAGGATGCCATGAAGCCCAAAGCCTGCAGTATTTGTCTTGCAGATAACTGGGTTTTTGTTGCCATCAGTTTGAAGTAAGTAGTCAGTTGCCTTTGCTTGTCTGGCATGAGGTAAGCCATCTGGACAGTTGTATTCAAGCTTGCACCCAGGAATGTTATCTTTTGAGAGGGTACCAGTTGTGATTTCTTTTCATTTATTGTGTACCCTAGGCATGTTAGAAGCCTTTTCACAAACGCCAGGTGTTGAAGAAGAATGTCCTTATTCTCTGCTTGAATGAGACAGTCGTCCAAGTAAGGATATATTTGAATACTTCTTTGTCTGCAAAATGCAATTACTGGTACCAGGAATTTTGTAAAGACCCTGGGCGCAGTAGATAAGCCAAAGGGCAGTGCAGAGAATTGGTAATGCAGTAATCCAGCCTTGAATCTGACTGGGACATGCAGGTATGCCTCTTTTACGTCTAATGTCACCAGCCAAGCATTCTTGCCCAGCATGGGCAGAATCTGCTGCAAAGTCAGCATTTTGAATTTAGGAATGTGTTCAAAATCGATAAATCCAGGATTGGCCGCCAGGCCTTGTCCTTTCTGGGTACCAAGAACAGTAGAATAAAAACCTTGTCCTTTTTCCTGTTCTGGTACTGGCTGAATGGCCCCCATATCCATGAGGGACGTAACCTGTTTCTGTGCCTCTGCTCATTGATTTTTTTGGCAGATCTGGCCAACAGTTTGCCATTGGCAGAGTATGGAAATGGAATCTGTATCCCTGTGATACTATGTTTAGCACCCACTTGTCCTGGGTTATTAACTGCCAATTTTGAGCAAAAAGTGCTAATTTTCCCCCTAGGGGTGCTGTCAAAAGATAAGTGCTTGGTGCACGTAGAGGGAAGTCATTGGGACTGTTTTCTGTAGGTTTGCGCTTTATCTCCCCCAGATATGGAGGTAAAAGCGCCCCATTGCTTTGACCTGTACGAATCTTGCACCAGGTATCTGGAACCCTTAGGGAGTCTGGATTTGCCCCTTTGAGCTCTGTCTGACATAGGAAAGGACAAACTTCTTTGTAGGCTGAATCTTGGTGGCTGCACTTGTAAGAAGTATTTTACAGTTTGCATAGACTTTGCTTTGTCTTCCATTTTCTTTAAAACCTCTTCTGCCTTAATTCCAAACAGAGTATCATGCTGTAAATGTGCATCTAACAATTTAGCTTTAACATGATCAGGCAAATTTTGTTCCTTTAGCCAGGCATGCCTCCTAATCACAGATCCAGTAACTGCGGCCCTGCAGGAGGCCTCTAAGGAATCAAAACCACACTGCAAAGTATGCTTTCCAACCTGTTCAGCTGCATGCAATAATTCCTGCATTTCTTTATCTTCTGCACATTCAGAAATCAACATCATTTTCTGTTTTAGCAATCCCATAACATGTTGTTTATACTTGAGCATATGAAATTGACAGTTTAAGGCCCTTATTGCCATGGTAGCAGATGTATAAACCTTTTCTCCCCATCTATCCAGTGCTCTTGAATCTCTGTCAGAGGGGGTAGGTTTTTTTGCTGTTGAAGCCTTAACTCCCTTTGGACCCTGTGAAATAGTTTCAGGATCAGCAGCAGGGTTTCTAAATAAGAATGTATGTGAGTCAGGGACCCTGTAATATCGGTCAGGCTTGCTGGGAGCCTGAAATAAGGAGTCAGGGGTCAAGCTTGACTCTGAAAGCACATCATCCACAATGTCTAAAACAGGGGGTATGGCTAAAGGCCTGTGCTGAGGGAGAAGAAGGAAATCCTTGAGCCTCTTTTTTGATTCTGAGAAATCTTGACTCTCCCAGTGAAAATGATCCCTCAAAGTATGCAAGGTTTCTCCAAATGAATAATCCTCAGGAGGTGATGCAGATGATATAGACTCCTCTGCATCTAAATCCTCATAGGGAGGTATAGACAAATTCCTGATCAGAAGTGGAATCAGAAGAAATAGAAACCTGATCTGAAGATTATTAATCAGTGTCTTGCCTAGGCCTCTTATCTGGAGGGGGATGGGTACCCCTGATCAAGGTAATAAGGTCTTCGGCCATTTTGATGATCTGTTTTTTAGGCATAGAGGCCTGTGCACGTGGCTCATACATCGTTTTTTTAGTTTTAGAAGTTGCTTTTGTCTTTGTTTTTGCAGCTGTCATCGGTTTGATATACAAAAGTTGAGGTCTAAATACACCCTCAGAAACGACGCTCGGCCCTGACCGACAGCCAGATACTTTGATATTCGCCCGACCGAGGACAGCGACTACCCAAAGTGTTAGGCGCAGCAATGTGAGATGAAGAACATCCAGTGCCTGTTCAGCAGCTCCGCTCCCATCTGAGGGAGATACATCCGTCGGTCCAATATATTGAGTATCTCGCGGCATGCCGGACTCCACATGAGTGTCGCTAGAGGCCTGCGACTCGAAAGCAGCGGGTATCAGGGGCTGCGAAAGCACCTCACTGACTATCGGCGAACTGGCGACTAGCTTAGGAGAAGCTTTGTTGTCGGTTTTGGATCTCGACTGTCTTTCTCTGTCCTTTTCTTTGCGTTTTTTATGTACTCCGGTAGTCGGATTGCTATCCGATGACATTTCTGGGTAGCTAAATCTGTTTCCAAAATATTTTGAGGCAAAAATATACAGACGCTTAATAGTGCGTTGGTTAAATTTAGCACAAAACCGACAGCCAGGCACGTTGTGATCAGGGCCTAGGCAAGGAATATAGTATAAATGGAAATCCTTAGGAGGTATTTGCTTCCCACAAGTAATACAATTATTAACTTTTTCTGAAATCGGTATGGAGCAAGAAAAAAGTTTCCCCAACGGGGTACTTAGCTTTAGTGAAGACTTCAGTTCTGAAACTCAAACTCGAATATTTCAGTAGTCAACTGACCGGCACTTGCAAAATGCTTCTGCTTCGGGCACCGCGCGGCAAGAAAGACTAAAGAAAATGGCGTCGGCTGGATGTTTTATACCCCTGACGACCTGACATCATGGAAGTGGAGACAGCAACCGATGCAGGACCCAAGACTTTGGAATTCAGGCCGACTGAGGGCAACCTGCCAGCAGATTACCCAAATGTAATGACTGCAACAGCGAAACACGAAGAACATCTGGGGCTAAGCATTTTGTGAAGACCCTAGGGGCAGTTGAAAGACAAAAAGGCAAGACAGAAAATTAAAAGTGCCAAGAGGCTATGGAGAATGGTAAATATTTTCCGTAATTGTGATGAATGGGGATGTGTAGGTAAGCATCCTTTCTGTCTTTGGAGGGCATAAAGGCTTGTGGGATGATCAGAAGGAAAAGAGTTTGCTAAGTAAGCATTCTGAATGCAGACACTTTCAGGAAGGTGTTGAGGTAAGAGACATCCAGGATGGGTCTACAAGGGCCCTCTTTCCTTGGTACCAAGAAAATCCTTGAATAGAACCCTTTCCCCCTTTAATTTGATGGAACAGGTTGAATGGTGCCTTGATCCAGCAGACTTGCAGCACTTTTGGGAAACATATCAGTTGCTCTCTGGGAGGTTGTGCGATGCCCATGAAAGGTGGAAGTGAATTCTAGACTATGAAATAACCCTTTTCATGATGGTGAGCACCCAAGAATCCTGTGTAATGCTTTCTCAAGCTGGAGTCAAAAGGGAAAGGGAAAGGAAAGGGAGTTGTTTGGGATCCATATAGTCAGATGGATCCTGGTCTGTCTGTAAAGGACTGTATTTGAGATTTCAGTGGAGTCCTAAGTTGCTCAGGTCTCTTACCAGACTTTTTATCCTTAGCTGGGGGGGGGGGGGGGGGGGGCATGACTGCCTTCTAACAAACACTGGCTTAGAAAGAAAATTCATTTGGAATTTTGGTACAGTGGAAACCAGGATGTGTTTCAGTTCCTGCATCTCCTTATTCTTCTTCTGCAAGGGTTTAAACAAGTTCGAAGCAGCAGGCCCAAATGGGGCAGAATTGTCCAGAGGAGCATCCATGAGTTTGGATTTAATATACTCTGGTAAAGGTTGAAGTCTCGACTAGGCAAATCTTCTCAGGACCAAACCTGTGGCAGCTGCCCTAGATGAACTACATTTTATTGAATGTCAGGTCACTTGAGAGGATGCCCCAAACAAGGATGAAGCCAAAGATTTATTCTCTGATTCTGGCAAATGTGAAATTATTTTAAAAAGGTGGGATAAGAGTTCCAAGATGTACTTGGTCATGTGTGCTTGATAACTGATACCCCTAAAGATGAAGGTGGCAGAAGTGTATACTTTTTTGCCTAACCTCTCCATATGTCTGCTGTCTTTGTCAGAGGGAAGAAGGGTGGTGGAGGGAAATAACCTAGAGAGCTTATCAGAAGCCACTGTGATGACAGAAGGGTCAGCAGAAGGGGCTTTGAAAAGAAACTTAGTCTCCAGACACCTTGTAGAGTCTGTCTGGTTTCTTACGTGCTGGAAGTTGGGAGTCAGGGGTCCTACTGGAAGATGCAAATACATACAAAAATGCAGGTAGAACAGGAGGTACGGCTGAGGGATTAGAAGTATCTACCTGAAGTAATTTGTAGTAACATTTTTGAACTTCAGACATCTGACAACTGTCCCATTTGAAATGTTTCCTCATCTTACCTAAGGTGTGACCAAAAGTAATTTCCTCCACTGGGGAGTCGGTACCACTGCAGTCCTCCTCTGGGGAAGCATAATCCAGTGGAGAGGGAATGTGAGATGAATAAGCTAGGGACTCATCCTCTGAGGATTCTTCCTCTTCGGAAGAAGGCTCTTCCCTAACCCTTGTCTGAGAAGAGGTAACCCAAGGGTGTGGCCAGTACTGAAACCCCTGAAGGAGGTCTAAGGGATACAAGGGCATTAAAAATATCCTATATAAAATGTTGCCAGTCCATTTGTAGATCAGTGGAAGGTGACAAATGCTTAGTTTTTTTTTCTTCTTGGCATGCAGATCGCCCTATGTAAGGCCAGACGACCAGACATAGATCTAGCTTCAATAATGTCGGAACCAACTTTCTCCCTAACCAATATCTGAGAGATCCCCCTAGGGACCTCGGTAATCTCAAGACTAGGCTTCCCCTGGACATCCACACTGGATGCCTCCAAGAACATGCTGTTCATCCTGATCCAAGGCAACAACCCCTACAGGCTCAGCCTGTGAATCGGACACAGGAGCTGAAAGTTTCTCTGGGTTAACAACTGCCTCAGGAGAGATGTCCGCTGCAGGAGGTGCAGCTGAAGTTTCAGGCCTAGGCTTCTTGGCCTTCCCACTTCACAAGCGACTCAGCCTCAGGCCATGAGGAACTCTCCATAGTGCTTTTCACAAGGAGTTTCAAGCGCTGACTCCTGAAATATATAAGAATAGGAAGATAACCAGTTTCTCAAAGCTTTAGGAACAAAGGCCTGGCAGATGGAACAAAATTTATGATTGTGGGTAGGCCCAAAACAAACGAACAAAAAAAAAAAGACACTGCTGGTGACTGTCTTTATTTGGAAGCTGATGTCCACCATTGGCATTTGCCTTTCTTGAATGACATTAAACCTAATCACAGTAAAAAAAAAAAAAAAAGGCAAAGAAAGGATTCCCCAACAGGCACTTATCTGTAAAGCAACCACTTTGGTGAGCAGACCGTACTTGTGGGTGAAACGTTCCAACTGGTGGCTAAGTAGTTCAGAGGATGGTGTGTCCATATGTCATTTTTATGGCCTACGTCTGACAGCAGCCTACTTGTGACGTACCATGTACCTCTAAGTGGTAAAAGTCTTTTGTATACTGGCCAACGTTGGGTTGCTGTGGCAAACAACTCCCTCATGTAAAGAATACTGCAACAGAGGAATAGAAGGACATCTGTGAGTTGCTGCAGGATCTGACACTCTCATTACATTCCTACTGCAGTTTTACTCTTTGCACTTTACTTGGTCTGGGAACCTTAGTCTTGTAGTCTTACAATAGTGAGACAGTTGTAAATTGCTGCAGGATCCGAGTCTAATAAATATTATATATATGTACACACATACACACACACTTGTACTGCATTTTACTGTTTACTAGTTGGATTCCTCTACAGCTTGGCACCTATAATCTGTGCTGAGCTGTGCCAAGGTGGTTTGCAGTGCCCTGTATAGACGCAGGCACCTAGAGCTGTAATTTTCTACATAAAACTTCCTCTGCTACTTTCTCAATTATCTAGTTGTCTAGCAGCTAGTTAGCCCAGTAAGAAGCATTACCCCAAAAATGTTGTTTTAGATCAATCTTAGACCTCTTCCCCGCCCAATTTAGTTACAAACTCCTGTTGCATTGTCCCTTGCAAATCAGAAAGAGGATCTGCAGCCACTCTCTGTAGCCAGCCCGGTGGAAATGAGCCTAATGAGACAATGTAGCAATTGTGTTATGTTTACAGGCAACCAGCGTATTTGTAAACAGACTGACAGTCTGCAACAGATCAATTACATTGCGTCTTTGGAGGCAAAGCTCTCTCATACACTGAAATCTCCAAACATGTAAACAAGTTCCCAGTAACACACACACACACACTACACCTACTATGGATCACAGACAAACTCCCATATGCTGAGGCTCTTAATACAATTTACCCAAACCTCAAAGGCCTCCCAGACGCTGTCCTCAGCAACCTCCCAAACACTGTACACAAACAACTCTCTACAGGACACACACAGCCACATATCACAATGTCTCACCCTCTAAACCCTTAAGGCAACCTACCATACAACCCAAAATATTGGTCATTGGAGACTATTGTGAGACACACTGATACCCCACACAACAGGTTGAGCAAAGACAGTTATGGTCAGTTGCCTATCAGGGACAAGGATCCACCAGATTTCACATGCACTCAGGACATTGGACAAGTACCAGTATGACTGCCACAGTCCACATGGTTGTTAACAACCAGAGATGCACCTCCATGGACTATATGAAGAGAGGCATGATACAGATTTCAGAATACATGCCCCAGGCGGGTATGAGCCTAGCACTGAGCAGCATTCTACCTTCTCCAAGGATACCACAATATAAACAGACGATGACAGAGTAACAGTTAACTTAGTTACTGTTGTCATTTTAAGGTAGGTTCAACATTTGCCATCTTGGGAAGACATTACAGATAGACCACGCTGCTTTGCCAGGAATGGCATACAACTGTACCTCACCGGGCTTTTGAATATTGTCCAAACATTATCCACCCTACAGTGCCTTTTTCTAGGCAATGCCAACCTGACAAACATTCTGACATAGTAAATATATTCAAAATAAACTAAAGGTGTTAAACCTCAATGCCAGGAGTCTCAACAAGAAGGTACACTCACTAGAAGCACTCCTCACCCTTGAGGGTGTTGACATCTGTACGGTTAGTGACACATGGTTTAAAGCAAATGAAGGCATCCTGGTCTTTCACACATTTAGACCAGCTACTGCACAAAAAGGGACAAGACGTGAAGATGTATAAATGAAACAAGCACACCTCAAGATTGGTCAAACAATATGACAAGCTTGAGCTGTTCCATGTTCAACTAACCTTAGGTAAAGGCTCATACCATATTCTTGGTAGCTCTAGGTGCCAATCTATAACCTTGGACAAGTATACCATGTACCTGAATGCACTAGAGTCACTCACCATTCAGCCCAGCACCATATTTGTGTTTTTTCAACTATCCCATCCTAAACTGGAATACATACACAACTTCTAACATGCAGGCTCAAAGATTCCTGTATTTTGCTGATGCAAACACCCTGGAACAACTAGTCTGCACACCTACTACAGGTGCAAATAACCTGGATATGGTATTCACAAATATGAGGGAATACTGTACCCCCCAGTGTAATGTCCTTAATGGTCAGATCAGACCACAAAGTGGTCACCCCTGAAATAAATATAAAGCCCCAACTCCTAGCAAATCCTGGAACCTTTAAGAATTTTTTTCAAGGCTAACTACCACTCAGTAAGTGATGGCATAGCTAAATTCCAGGCTTACCCAAACTCAGCACTGTGGCCTATTAGGAAGGGTTTATGGAAACCCTGTATATGTATGTAAATAACGGCAGTACTAAATCAAAATACATTTTTAACAAACTCCAAAAACAAGCCCCCTTAGTGGGCCCCCACTATAAACAGAAATAGAATGAACAAAAACAATGGAAAATCCTTCCAAATATAGGAAGGGCTATGCCCAACAGACAAAAAAAAAAACTCTCTCATCAGTCTCAACAAGCAACTCAAGAGACTAATCAAGGCAAAAATAGCCTTCCAAGCTAAGGATAACCATTAAGGCATTTTTCAGTTATGTAAGCAAACTTAAGGGGAACACCCAATAGTGTGCTGAACTAATAGTAAATGGAACTTCCCTATAACCAAAATGGAGAGCTATAGCAAATTTGCTGGTTACCTCCAAAGTTTCTCCCCCGAAAATAACCTCTACCATTTCTCCCTAACTACCACTAAAGAACAGGTCTCCAAAGCTAAAAACACTTTATCAATAGGTCCTGATAATATCCCAGGATGCCTCCTAAATAGCTTGAAACATGACCTGTCAGGCCCACTAAAAATATCTACTCAACCTTAGCTTCCACACAGGCTTCATCCTTAAGGAATGGAGGATTGCAATGGTTATCCCTCTAAACAGAGGGGGACCATCAGCAGACTCACTGAACTAAAGACCCTTAAGGTTTGACTTGTCTTATATGCAAGGTCATGGAAAGAATCACTGTACTGTACACCTGATAGACATCGGAAATCTTCAGACAGTGGACCCATCCCAGTTCTGTTTTATCAAGGGCAAGTCATGTCTTCTAAACCTAGTGGACGTCAAGCAGGTCACTACAGCTATGATGGAGGGTAAAACACTGCAAACTGCCTACACCAATGGGTATTATAGCCAAACTGAGACATTTTGGCATAAATCCCTATGTCACGTGATAGACAGCCAAATGGCTAATGAATAGGACCCAAAATTAGGGTGGGGAAGAATCCACCTTCACCAAGAGGCCTGTTACTAGTGGTGTACCACAGGGCTTGGTACTGGTACTTTTCCTGTTCAGAATATACTTCTCTGAAATCAGGGCAAATGTAGAGGGTCTTTGGCTGACCAAATCTACTGCCAACTGCAAACTGGATGCAACTATTTAATACCTGAAAGATGCAGATATCCTTCAATAGACAAATAACTGATGCCAGAGCCAAGGATTAAAAGTCATGGAGAAAATAAACAATTATTCCCTTTGGGAAGATGCCCACTCATGAAAATGACATTACTGATAACACTCCCTTAAGAGTAGGTTCAGTAGTAAGGGACTTGGGTACTCCAGCTGACAGTCTCCTGAACTTTGATCACCATGTGTTCATGATATTGAGAAAATCCTTCTATGTGGCACAAGTTATAAGTATTGGCATGGCATCCAGACTCAAGGGGATTACAGTCCAACTGTACTCAGCCCTCATTAGACCAATAATAGAGTACAATGAGCCACTCAGCATGTACCTGACAAGGCATTTGTAACAGATGGTGTGGCCACACAGATTCCTCACTAAAAGAATGCAGGGTGTAAATAACATTATGTGGACTGCCTCAAACCCCTATCCCTGTACTCGGTTTCCTACAGACTTCTAAGGGACAATCTATACCTAAACTACAAGAAATTCTCATATCCAACCCTGATGGATCTGCTACACATGCAGAAAAAAAAAACACTAGAATTACTCAATCTAAGGATCCAAACCTTGTCCATGTTGGAGGGGCAGGTATGTATCTCAGAGATCTGGCACAGACTCTGCAGTCATGTGAAGCAAGGCTGTTTCCTGAGCATATTCAAATGCAATTTGGAACAATGGATGGGAAAATCGCAAATTCACCCCTGGCTTTTTGCTTGTCCCTCTTATGGACAAGGGCAATTTGTAGATGCACTAAGGCACAGACACATACCAAAGCCATTCTAGCCTGAGGCACGGATAATTGTGACATGAATGGCTAAACTGATTCTATAAATTAATTTGCCTATAAAAACTATTAGATCAATTTGTTATGCTGAGTTTGTAGGCTGTATTTCTTCATCATTGAACAGCACTTGTTGCTGTTGTAATGGTGGGTGCAGCTACTTGAAAAATCCTTGCTCATCACAGAGTGATGGTTGCAACTGAATGATTATTTTTTCTGCCTACTTTTCTCTCCATGAACCTGATGTACAAAAAGGTACAAAGTACTGGATAAACTAGGAAATCAGTGCCAGGTGGAAAAGGTGAAATGTTTTGATGTAGTGGAGACTTTTGTCTTGCCAAGATGTCGATACTATAGTTGTAATCCAAGCTTGGCAGAAGGGAGAACCATTACCCAAGTAAATGTATGCACAGTACAAGTAGCCATATTCTAATTAGTACACAGGTATCTGATGACAAATTTTTCAAAATGTGGAATGGCACTTACAAGAAACTGGGATGGATGAATGCATGTTTTCCAGTTTCTGTAACTCCAATCCAGAAATGTTCGAATCCTCATTAGCAAATGGTTGTGTGCATTTGCTAATATGGGACTGATATTCTGATAATAGACCGCACTACAGTGAGGATCGAGAAATTTACCCTTTTCCTCACTGTAGTGTGATCTCGGAGTTGGAATACATAATATGCAGGGGGTGTGGGGGGAGCAGCTCCCTACAAAAACATTACCAGTAACATGGAATTTCAACATTGCAACTTCCGGTGTTTGAATGTCAATTCCATGGTTACCACTTCTGACATTTTGGTAATTCTGTATTACCAAATTCAGACAACGAATTTGATCAAAATGTGGAAAACTGTTTTTATTTTCCACATTTTCACAGCTAGCACACTTTCTTCATAACCAGACAAGTTGGTAATTGTTTAACAGTTTTAAACAGTAAACCACTTTCAAACAATGACAACCAGCATCAGATCTATGCCAGAGAGGCAGTTGGCATACTTTTGTATGACTCACTAGACAATTACTTCCCAATGGGTGCAGGACATACCCATGGCTGGCTTTGCCTGATCACTTGTGACGAAGCCACACCAAGTATGAGTAAAATCTTGCATTACATTACCCACACCTAATTAAAAGTTATAGCTCAAATATAATACATCCTTCAGAAATTTGCAGTATTAAAAAAAGTATATCTGATTCAGTGACATTTGATTGCAGGTTCATTTTACTGACACAGATATCGGGCGATACAATGATTAAAACTGCATTTGACTGGAAGTACATTTGACTAAAAAGTCATTTCACTGAAAACGATCTACTCAACATATATACCATAATTTTTTTTCCAAGGGATTCAAGCCCCCTGCACCCTGTAAGTGGAGGTTTTGCCATCCCATTCCCCAAATGTGTGTCAGACTTTGTATATATAAGTAGCAGAGGGTGGCAGGGGCATGTATAGGGCTGCCTGCTTTTTTTCTGAGCTTCCAGGATTTCGATATTCCCAGCTCTGCCTTTTAAGGTTCAAGCTTATGATAGGGACCTATATTATATTATACACACACACACACACACACACACATATATATATATATATATATATATATATATATATATATATATATATATATATATATATGGTTCCACTTCATATCATCGAATTATCATTTCATTGAATTGCAAACCATCGAGACCAAATCATCGAAAACCCATTTCATCGAATCTCAAATCACTGAAAACTATGAAGCAACTACAAATAACATCCCAGACACTTTGTACTATGTGTATGCAGGGGAGCAAGCCCCCCTGCACCCCCCATGTAATTTCCTAACCCCACTGTAGTGCGACCTTGGAGTTGGTATATTTAATTACAGGGGGTGTGGGGGGTGCAGGGGGGCTTGCCCCCCTGCATAAACGTAGTAAAAACATTGTGGAATGTTATTTGTAGTTGCTTCATAGTTTTCAATGATTTGAGATTCGATGAAATGAGTTTTCGATGAAATGGGTTTTCGACGATTTGGTCTCGATGGTTTGCAATTCAATGAAATGATAATTCGATGATATGACACACACACACACACACACACACACACACACACACGCACACACTCGTACATATGTGTTAACACTCAACATCATCCTGAAAAGAAGGCTTCACTGACTGGCTACTTGAGAAACATGTAATAGTCAAGAAACTGGTTTCTTAAGATGGTTATTAGAAAAGCTAGCGCACTGAAATGTACAACTATGAATTTGTGCAAGACTCCTTGTAAAACAAACAGGTTTATAATAAAGCCAAGTACCAAGTTACTAAACATATTTTCACACAAAGAGTGGATAAACACCACCTCAAAAAATATGCTCATTATTACTAATCAAAATCTTCACCCGTTTTCTACACATTAAGAATTTTAACCTACCCACTGAAAACATTGACAAATTTAAATACTTAGAGAATATGGTTAGGACCCATTCCTCAACTTTCACTTCCACGTGGAGAAAAAAAGGAACAAAAATCAACTACCTCTTAGTCTGGGCCACAAAATCTCACTCACTCCCTCTCTCTCTCATGGCATCATCAGCAAAGAAGTCTTACACACCCAAATGGAAGGTGGCCTATCCTTCATTGTCAAAGCCTCTTAAAAAAAAAAAAAAAAAAAAAGGCAAAGCTATTCAGACCATCTCCAACAAAATATACAGTTTGGTCACTTTCTCTCTTCTCCATGACACAAAAACCACTGCTAAACTACTGAAAAAGTCAGATAGTTACCCATCAGACAGAAAGCTGACCTCCTCATTGGTTTTGCAAGTATTCAAAATCTTACAGATTTAACACCATCTAGCAGCTAAACACACCTTGAAAACACCATCTTATATTCTAAGACATCAATCCCAGTCTGGCCCTTCACTGCACAACCTCACAATTAAACATCTCTGTACTAACCATAGCTTCTGTACTCTTGGTCTCAAACTGTGAAAGTAACTCGTACTTCATCTAAAACACAACTTCAGACTCCATATTCCATACTTAACTGAAAGCTTATCTTCTCTTGAAAGCAAAATGCAATTTCCCACAGTCTGGTCACATAACTTAACTCACTTCTACCTTTACTTTCCTGCTTTATAAGTCATGCCTTAACTTATCTATGTCACCTTTAATGTCTGCCTCCTGCACCACCGAGAAGGTACTGAGAAATGGCTGATAATCCCTCATTTTCATTCTCATACCCTTTTCTCTAACTTTGCTATTAATGTTTGGAAATTTGTACATAACTGCATCTTGATGTCATTGCCTAGTGTACAGTCTCACTTTTACTCCATGCACAGCTGCCTCTTTATAACAAGAAATGTTTTTGCATTTACAGGGTGTTCATTTTTTTTCTGTTTATATCCCTAGACTGCGACTGAAATTAGTTTTGATCAGTGTTCTACTTTGGTTAAATACAGCAAATGAGACTTAAGCAAATAAGTTCCACAAAACAAAAACTGTTTTAGAATGGATTTGCTTGTGTTTATTTTATTATGCAGAAGCAAGAAAACTGAGATGGAAAGTATCTGCATGGGTTAAGAGTTTGATGCTGACTTTATACTGATCCAACTGTCATTCTCCACCATTCTGTGAATAAATTCAACACTTTTCCATACCAGTACAATTACTATTCACAGTGGGTCATGATCATGTTTTTATTCAATCTGTTGACCAGATGTGTCACATTATGAAGAGATGCAGAAGACTTGACCAGATGTCACTGCTCATGTAGTGCGATAAACGTAGTAGCATGTAAAAGATAACAGTAAAAATTAAACTGAATGGGAAAATGCAGTTAAAGTTAAAATAACAAGTTAATTTTTCCGTGCTTCAAAAACTAACTTCAGATGTATAAAAGGCAGATCTGCTTGCTTCAGGAAATCATTTTAAGTATATACATACAGCCTGATCTTCAAACAATGATCAAGGCTTCACACGTATGCACTCACAAGACAGGACAGTTAGAAAATACGTTCCATCTCATCTGTGCTCTTAAACAGGCTGCAGTCAGTCATCTAACAATGGGCAGCTCAAGTAAAAAAAAACATCAGTTTGGAAAAAATCATTGCTCCATGCTACAAAAAAGAAAAAAATTCTTCAAGACCCCATTTATCCATTTCTGCAGGATGCATTTTTCAAAGGAAGGGGTTACTTGATAAACAACTGTTAATCTGAGGAAGTGAATATGCTTTACTCATAAAACACTGTCACACATAATGAGCAGCTTTGAGGGCTACTACTCATTTACTTCTCTCTGTCAAATAGAGGAAATCATTTTATTTTGACATTGCTGACAGAGTCAGTGGTTTGGCAGGTAGCACTTTTACTTTTGATGCCTGAAGGATTGTAAGGTTGTGGGTTCTATCCATATACCCAGCAGATGGGATTCCTGATCTAGTACTGACACGGCAGTGGAGCACAGGGGTGGGGGCAGGGGAAACTGCACTCCTCAGGTACTGCCCTTTAAATGAAACAATTCTTCCAAACCTCTTGCGTTTCTAATAAAGAAACAGGAATGGAGCTCATTCCTGACTCAGGGTACAACTGAAATTGAAAAAGTTAATACTTCTTTAGTCTTTGATGTTTGCCAGAGTGCTCTTCTCAGATCCCACAAGGTATCCAGATTTGGCTCCTCCTGCAGTTCATACTGAGTTGCATGTACTGGTGACACCTTTATGTCATACCTCTCAACCTCATACAGCAAGAAAGGCTCACAAATAGGGACAGGTTTTAAATACTGCTCTTAGAAACTTAGAAAGTTGCTAGAACAACAGGCGTTGTGTTAGCATGAATTTTCCGGAGGATATAAAGTCCAAATCTCAAAGTGTGTCATTAATTAATAACGTCAACCCACAGTGATTTACCAGAAAACCACAAATATTATGAAGAACAGATTAAAAGTATGAGTCAAATATCTGAACATTCTGTGAAGATCTGGACAGTTGAGAGGTATGATTTAAGTATGCTTGAAAATTCATTTTTATTAGCCCTGTTGCTCTTACTAATAATGGAACTAGGGTCTATTATGCACAAGCTAGTCTTAGCTAAGATGATGCAAAATTTGTCTATTTACAGAGCAGTAGGGATTTCTACTGAATTAAGTCTATCAGGACTGCGGTGGTGGTGCTGCGGTAGCGTTGTCGCCTCACAGCAAGACGTTGTCCTGTTCGATTCTCAGCTAGAGCGTCTTCTGTATGGAGACGTGCGTTGAAGTTTGTGACTCAGGGCTGGCAACTCGGCATGTAAAAATCTACTGCCAATCATTAACGGACCAGAATTCCACTGTGGCGACCCCTAACCGGGAAAAGCCGAAAGATACAACAACATTAATTACAACTTACAAAATTGTATATAATGAAGTAATACACACGGATCTAGACAGGATTACTGGAATTTTACACCAAATTCCAGAATACAGTCTCCTCAACCTCAGACAGTGCATATTTCTGTAGAGTCTTACCTTATCAAGCCAGAAAAAAAATCCTAAAATGAAAGCCTTAAGCAAAATCCCATTAGCCAACAATGTTTTGTGAAAAAAGCAGAAATTAAACTATACAACCATTAGCCATGATAAATGAGAGAGCTATGCAGTTCAACTGTACATTTCATTACCTAGAATCCATTTTTAAAAAGTGTACACCATGCCAAATCTGGTGTACGACCGGCTACATCCTTCTCAATACAAAACTTGTACAAATTTTTACAACTTCACATATTTTTAACAAACACACTCATCACCTGTTAACTAGACAGCATTATACCACCACATATTTTTCAAATCTCTCACCGTTCTTCAACGTCATTTCTTGTTATACAGCAAAAACCTATATCTTTCTAGCCAAAGCTTCCAAACCCCACAACTTATTGTTTTATCCATACTATCCTTCACAGATTTACTTTATTTCACATCTGTTAACCAGGTAGGTGGGTAATCTTGGCTTCCTGGGCTTTTACATCTTACTGTTTAGGAAACATAGCACATGTTAGACTAAAACAAAGTTTCAAAGGAACTGCTTACAAAAAATACAGTCACACAGTCAATTTACCATAACAATGCATGTTCAAATGCAGTCACTGCAGCAGTCATTATCTAAGACAACTCTGTCATGGGATGAAGCCGGACATCCAGCCAGATTTTCACAGCTAAACACATTCTGCCCTTGGCCAGGCTGATGTCAACCTTCCTATGGACATATCTCCATCCAACAGTATGGTCTGGAAATGAACAATCAAGTACAGTATGCCTACAATAAAAACCAAGGTTTGGGCAATGCCCTGTGTATCAACTTATCAAAGGGAGGGAAAGAGAACAAGAATGGTATGATCAAGGTAAAGGTTAAAGGGGATATGAGCTTATTCCAGCTCACAAGGTCCCTACGTTTACAGGAGATGGTGGGCAGAAATCAAGACCTTGCTGAGGCTTTCCATGTAATATGGACGAATAGTGAATACAGTGTGTTATCAACGTAGAGACAGTGGATTCAGACTTAGGCAGTGTATTATGACTTATGCATTCCTTTCTTATTTTCAGAAAATACCACAGAGTAGTTTTTCCCCTAAAATCTTTCATTCCAAGTGGTGTCTCTATTGTTTGTATACATTTAAGGAGTAGAGGATTCTTTCCAGTTTGTTTGAGGTGCACAGAAAAAGAATGTCAATTGAATAGCTTGGTTTATTGCCACTTCTGCAACAACCTTAAGCATAAAGGAGATGTCAAAGCACAAGGTAACCCTGGTCTACGAAAACCTGATAAAGGCACTTTGCACATTGATGCATGGAATTTAGAAACTCTCTGAACCAAAGTTACTGTCAGTAAAAAGAGCTCTTTCAAGACTAAAGCTCAAGTTTTACAGTCTGATCAACTGTCTGTTTTCTGTTGGGGTAAAAATCTCTATTGCTGGTACTCCAGTGGCGTATGGAAATTTCAAAAAATTTTCCTTCTTAGCATCCATTTGATAGGGTTTAGATGAGTTCTGCTAAGGGGTCTGCCAGCAAACTGTCTTGAACAGGGCTGCGAGATTTTATAGGTGTTGCCGGGCAACAAGCCAGAGATACACAGCCAGTCTCCATTGGTGTTATGAAATGTATTCCCCATTTGTTTATGTACCACAACTGTCCACATTTGAAGTGATCCTGGGGACAGTTTTCTTCGAATACTTTCATACTCATGATGACTGCCATCACTTCCTTTAAGCTAGTGCTGTTTTGTGTGCTGTCTGCTCCCAAATCCCTGGACTCAGAGTCCCAGATGGGCCCCCAAACCTCCAATGAAACTGTCTGGTCTCTGACAAGAGGAAGCATACACCTCGGCTGCTGTGAAAGTACAGTTGTGTACACTTCCCATAAATGTAGATGTTCAAGTGTATTCACTGTTGCAGTCATCACATTTGGGTTATCCCTGCCAGGGTAGCCCTCAGTCTGCCTGAATACCAGAGGCTTAGTATTTCTGCGTTGGTTGCTGTTGCTCCAGGACTGACGCCAGGTCGTCAGTGTTATAAATTAAGGCAGCTGATGCCATTACATCAGTTTTTCTTGCCCTGTCAGAAGCCCCCAAGATGGAGCTAGGTTATGGTGGAAGAACACACCACCAGTAGAATAAATACCAAAACATCCTTGTAAGGACAGAGAGAGAGAAAAGTACAGTTGTGTACACTTACCATAAATGTATATGTTCGAGTGTATTCACTGTTGCAGTCATTACATTTGGGGTAATCTGCTGGCAGGTTGCCCTCAGTCGGCCTGGTTAACAGTCTTGGGTCCTGTGTCAGTTGCTGTCTCTTCTACCATGATGTCAGGTCATAAGGGGTATAAAACATGCAGCCGATGCCATTACATCAGTTTTTCTTGCCCCAGATGTCAGCTGCCCCCCCAAATGGGGAGAAAAATACATATATATATAAAAAATTAGAAACACAAAAATATACCTCCAAACAAAAGCAAATACACCAAAAAAGGATTTTAAGCATAGTAAAGAAAGAAGAGGTATAATAAAAGAAAAACAGGGGGTTGGAGGGAGGGTAACCAGGACTGCAACAGTGAATACACTCGAACATCTACATTTATGGTAAGTGTACACAACTGTACTATGTTCATCATGTTTCACTGTTGCAGTCATTACATTTGGGTAGATTCCCAAAGCTAACGTTGGGAGGATGGATTTATACAGCATTAAGAACAGCTATAAGGCCCTGCAAAACAGCAGTGGCAAAGCCAGCTCTGGATTTAGAGAAAATTGGTAAGTGATAATGCTTGGAGAAAGTATGAACTGAACTCCAGGTAGCAGCTTCTAGAATATCCCTGGTAGGAACACCTCTGAGAAAGGCTGCAGAAGTAGATGCAGTCCTGGTGGAATGAGATCTGATCCCCTGGGGGATAGGTTTTCCATGGTACTTATAACAGAAATGAATACAATGGCTTATCCACTTAGAAATAGTTTGCTTTGAAATAGCCTTCCCCTCTGCCTCTGCAGCAAATGCTACCAGCAGTTCAGATTTTCTTTGAGATTTAGTCCTGTCCACGTAGAATCTAAGTTCTCTGTGTACATCCATTGAATGCAGAATCTGTTCTCCCTTGTTCTGTGGATTGGGAAAGAAAGTTGGCAAATGAATGGACTGATTAAGAGCCACACTGGACACCATCTTGGGCATGAACGATGGATTGGTCCTGAGTGACACCCTGTCCGCATGAAAGATGATGAAAGGCTCCACTGCCATAAGGGCCTGTAATTCAGATATCTTTCTAGCCTAAGTGATCGCTAAAAGGAAGGCTGTTTTCCAGGAAAGAAATTTTAAGTCTGCAGTTGCAGCTGGCTCGAAAGAAGGTAGAGTGAGTTTCGCCAATACAAAGTTAAGGCCCCAGGTAGGGATTGGAGCGCTCCTTGGTGGTCTTAAGTTTTTAGCCCCTCTGAGATACTGCTTCAGAAGAGGATGAGAGAAAGGGGGGGGTCTGTGTTGTAATGAGCTGAAATGGCTGAGGCATGGATTTTTATGGAAGAAAAAGACAGGCCCTTGTGAAGCATCTCAATTAAGTACTGCAAAATCTGAGGTAAATTGGGCACTGCTGTGCTCATCCCTTGAGATTGAGTCTAGGCACAGAATCTTTTCCATTTGTCAGCATAAGATTTTCTAGTACTAGGTCTTCTCACCTCCAAAATGACATCCATCACAGGTTTGCTGAGGGATGCTAAGGGGGAATTTAAGTGATTAGCCAAGCTGCAAGATTCAATGTTTGGAGCTGAGGGATCAGAATTTGGTTCTCCTGCTGAGACAGTAAGGAAGGTGTCCAAGGCAGGTGCCATGGAGAAATGTGTGACACACTGCGCAGGAGTGGGTACCAGTGTTGGTGATGCCAGTCTGGAGCGATCAAAATAATGTTTGGTTTGTCCTGTTTGACTTTTAGTAAAACTTTGGAGAGCAAAGGCGGAGGGGGAAAGGCATAGACTGATAGGTTTTTCCAGCTGAAGGACAGAGCATCCACTTTCCAGGCTTTTTTGTGATGAGTTCATGTGCAAAATTTGTCCAACTGGTAGTTCTGGGTGAGGCAAAAAGATCTATGTCTGGGCTCCCCCATTTGCGTGTCAACATGTTGAAAATCCGGGGTTCCAATTTCCATTCGTGAGGGTCCGTGAGATTTCTGCTTAGTTCCTCTGCCAGAACATTCTGCTTTCCTGGCAGGAATTGAGCTTGTAGTTGTACTTGGTAGCTCAAGGCCGTGTTCCACAATTGCCATGTCTAGTCTGCAGAGGGGGTAGGAATGTGTACCCCCCTGTTTGTTTATGTACCACATAACCGTGGTGCTGTCCATCTTTATCAGTAATTGTCCTGGATGAAGGTAGTCCTTGAAGGTTGTCAGTGCATTCTGTACAGCTAGCATTTCTTTTTGACTGATATGAAGGTGTATTTGATTTGGGTTCCATTTGCCCTGAATGCACTTCCCTGCCTGATGAGCCCCCCCCCCCATGCATAGTCTGATGCGTCTGTAGTTAGGTTTTGGGCAGCAGGGGGTGTTGTGAATGGCAGTCCCTTGTTTTGGTGGCAGGCCTCTGTCCACCATAGAAACTATAGGCGCAAGCAAGGAATAATAGGAATCATTGTTTCCAGGCTGTGACAATGTTGACTCCATAAACGTTTTAAGTACCACTGAAGTTTCCTCATATGCAGTCTTGCATATGGAATTAGAAGAATGCAGGAGGCCATGAACCCCAAGGCTTGCAGTATTTGCTTTGCAGATAGCAGGGTTTTTGTAGCCACCTGTTTGAAGTAAGTCACCAAATGAATTTGCTTTTCTGGCGTGAGGAAGGTCATCTGGGCAGTTGTATTCAAGCTTGCACCCAGGAATGTAATCTTTTGAGAGGGTACCACTTGAGATTTCTTTTCGTTTATGGTGTATCCTAGACAGGTTAGAACTCTTTTTAGAAACGCCAGATGTTTTAGAAGAATTGCCTGGTTTTCTGCCTGAATTAGACAATTGTCCAGGTATGGATATATTTGAATATTTCTTTGCCTGCAAAATGCAATTACTGGAGCCAGGCACTTTGTGAATACCCTGGGCGCAGTAGAGAAGCCAAAGGGCAGTGCAGAGAACTGATAATGCATGCAGCCTGCTTTGAAGCGTAGGTATCTTCTGCAAGATTCCCTGATTGGGATATGGAGGTAAGCCTCTTTTAAGTCAAGAGTTGCCAACCAGGCATCCTTGCCTAGCATAGGAAGTAACTGGTGCAGAGTCAGCATCTTGAATTTTGGAATGTCCAGGAAGGTGTTTAGAGAAGACAGGTCCAGACTTGGATGCCATGATTTGTATTTTCTGGGTACCAGGAAAAGTCTGGAATAAAAACATTGTCCTTTTTCCTCTTCTGGTACTAGTTGAATAGCCCCCATGTTTAGGAGGGAAAGTACTTGTTTCTGAGCCTCTGCCCACTGATTTGGGGGCAGGTCTGGCCACCCGCTTGGAGTTGGCAGCGTGTGGAAATGAAATATGTATCTCTGGGACACTATATTTAAAACCCATTTGTCCTGGGTTATAAATTGCCAGTTTCTTGAATGAAGAGCCAGTTTTCCCCCCAAAGGGTTGGCTAAGAGGCAAGTGCTTGGTAATTTCAAAGGGAAGTCATTGAGACTGTTCACCATAGGGTGGTGCCTTGTTTCCAGATTTGGAAGTGGAAGCACTCCATTGCTTAGTTCTGAAAGTCTCTTGGGACTGACACCTGGTGCTTTTGGAATGTCTGAGTTTGGCCGTAGTGGCTCTGGAAGGAGCTGGAAAGGACCAGTTCTTAGTAGGCCAATGCCTACTAAATCTAAGAGGTTGCACTTGTAAGAACTCTTTCACAGTTTGCATAGATTTAGCTTTATCTTCCATCTTTTTTAGAACTTCTTCAGGCTTATTGCCAAATAGGCGGTCCTGCTGTAAAAGAGCATCCAAAAGTTTTGCTTTAACATGATCAGGCAGAGATTGCTCCTTAGGCCAAGCATGCCTCCTAAGCACTGACCCAGTAACAGCAGCCCTACAAGAGGCCTCTAAAGAATCAAAACCACATGGCAAAGTATGTTTGCCAACTTGTTCAGATGAATGCAATAAATCCTGCAAATCTTTATTCTCCACACAGTCAGAAATCAACATAATTTTCTGTTTAAGCAGTCCCATGATATGCTGTTGATATTTTAGCATATGAAATTGACAGTTTAAAGCACTGATTGCTAAGGTTGCAGAAGTATAAACCTTTTTACCCCATCTATTCAGTGCCCTGGAGTCTCTATCAGAAGGGGTAGGATTTTTAGCAGTAGAAGCCTTAATGCCCTTGGGCCCCTGAGAAATGGTTTCAGGGTCCGCAACAGGATTCTTGAAAAGGAATTTGTGGGAGTCAGGAACCCTGTAGTACCTGTCTGGTTTGCTAGGGGCTGGAGGCAAGGAATCAGAGGCCATACTGGATTCCGAAAACACATCAACAATATCTAGTACAGGAGGTATAGCCAAAGGCCTATGCTGAGGAAGAAGGAAATCCCTAAGCCTCTTTTTGGATTCAGAGAACTCCTGACTTTCCCAGTGGAAATGCTCCCTTAAGGTAAAGGTTTCCCCAAAAGAGAAATCCTCAGGCAGAGAAGCAGAGGGAATGGAATCCTCTGCATCAGAGTCGTCATAAGTAGGTATGGACAAATCCAGATCATTAGAAGAGTCAGAAGAAACAGAGTCCTGTTCAGAAGATTCATAGTCAAATTCAATCCTAGACCTCTTGGGGGGGGTTGACTACCACTGATTAGCATAATTAAATCTTCAGCCATTTTGATCATTTGTTTTTTAGGCATAGGGGCCTGAACATGTGACCTGGGCATCGATTTTTTAGACATAGATCGAGATTTAGGCCTTAGCACTGAAGTTGGAGTCTGTTTAATATGCAAGTCTGTAGGCCTGAATACACCCTCAGAACCCGGTACCTGCTCAGTGGCTCCAGACCCATCCAAGGTAGAGACATCCGCGGGTTCCATATGTGAAGTATCTAGCGGCATACCGGACTCCGAATGGGTCTCAGTAGAGGCCTGCGAATCAGAAGTACCGGGTATCAGGGACTGCGAAAGCACCTCACGGAGTACTGGCAAACTGGCAACTGGCTTAGGAGAAGCGTCATCTGCAGTTTTGGACCTCAACGGCCTGTCTCTTTTTCTTTGCATTTTTCCGTATTCCGGTAGTTGGATGGCTAACCAACGTCATTTCTGGATAATTAAACTGAGAATCAAAATATTTTGAAACAAAAATGTACTGACGACGGATAGTGCGCTATTTAAATAAAACACAAAACCGACAGCAAGGTACATCGTGGTCAGGGCCTAGACAAGGAATACAGTATAAATGGAAATCCTTAAGAGGTATTTGCTTCCCACAAGTAATACAATTATTAACTTTTACTGACATCGATAAGGAGCACGAAAAAGTTTCCCCAACGGGGTACTTAGCTTTTAGTTGAAGACTTCGGTTCTGAAACTCGAAAATGAAAATTTCAGGATTCGGCCGACTGGCACTTGCAAACTGCTTCTGCTTCGGGCGCCACGTGACAAGAAAGACCGATGTAATGGCGTCAGCTGCATGTTTTATACCAGACGATCTGACGTCATGGAAGAAGAGACAGCAACTGACGCAGGACCCAAGACTTTGTTAATCAGGCCGACTGAGGGCAACCTGCCAGCAGATTATCCCAAATGTAATGACTGCAACAGTGAAACACGAACATTTGAGAAAGAGAGGCAAGGGAGATGGAGGGAGGGAAACCAGGACTGCAACAGTGAATACACTCAGACATATACATTTATGGTAAGTGTACACAACTGTGCGGTGTTCTTAGTGATTCACTGTTACAGTCATCACATTTGGGTTGATTCCCAAACCTGAAGAAAAAGGTAGAGGCATTCAAGAAGACTGGAGGCTGGCTAGGATGCCCTGCAAGACTGCTGTGGCAAAGCCTGCCCTGGATTTGGAGAAGATAGGCAGGTGGTAATGCTTGGCGAAGGTATGAACAGATGTCCATGTTGCAGCCTCCAGGATGGTCCTGGTGGGGACCCCTCTGAGGAAAGCTGCAGAGGTGGAGGTTGCTCTGGTAGAATTTTTCCTGACCCCCTTGGGGAGAGGTTTCCCGTGCTGCTTGTAGCAGAAACGGATGCAGTGTGCTATCCATTTGGAAATTGTTTGTTTTGATATGGCCTTGCCCCCTGCTCCTGCAGCAAAGCTGACTAACAACTGATCAGTCTTCCTAAATTATTTAGTCCTGTCTAGATAGAATCTGAGCTGTCTGTGCACATCTAGAGAGTGCAGAATCCTTTCCCCCCTTGTTTTGTGGTTAGGGAAAAGGGTGGGAGAGCCACACTGGACACCAATTCAGGCATGAAGGATTGGTTAAGTCCTGAGGGAGACCCTGTCAGCGTGGAAGATGCTGAAGGGCTGTACAGCCATTAGTGCTTGTTGCTCGGATACTCTTCTAGCTGAAGTGATGGCCAGAAGCAAGACTGTCTTCCAAGACAGGAACTTTAGCTCTGCTTGTTCAAAGGGGGCCAGGGTGAGTTTTTCCAAAACAAACTTAAGGTCCCAAACTGGGGTAGGTACTCTGCCGGGTGGCCTCAAGTTGTTAGCCCCTCTTAGGAACTGTTTGATGAGATGGTGGGAGAAAAGAGGTGGCTCTGTGCTGAAATGAGCAGAGATGGCAGAGGCATGAATTTTAATGGAAGAGAAAGACAGACCCCTGTATAGTAGGTCAGCCAGGCAATCCAGGAGGAGAGGTAGGGAGGGCTGTGTAGTTCCGTCTCCCTTAGTCTGGATCCAGGTGCATAATCTTTTCCACTTGTCAGCATTAGACTTTCTAGTGCTAGGGCGTCCGGCCTCATGTATAAAATCTACAACTTGTTTGCTTAGATTGGCAGCTTGTGCAGTGATCAGGGAATAAGCCAGGCTGCCAGATTGAGGGTCTGCAATTGGGGATGCATGAATTCTCCATTCCTCTGGGTCAGGAGTGTTGGGATCTGAGGGAGATGCCATGGTGGCAGAGGTGACAGGCTTCGCAGCAGAGGGTACCAATGCTGGCATGGCCAGTCTGGGGCAATCAGGATTGTCCTCAGTTTTTCCTCCCTTATTTTGAGCAGTACCCTTGTAATGAGTGGTAGAGGGGGGAATGCATAGACCAAGAGGTTGACCCACTGGAAGGATAGAGCATCCACTTTCCAGGCATTGCTGTGAGGTTCCCTGGTGCAGAAGGGTGAAGGTTCTTTGGTGTAGCTGGTACTCGTGTGGGTCCAGAAGATTTCTGCTTAAGTTGTCTGCCAGAGAGTTCAGAGAGCCTGGCAGGAATTGTGCTAGCAGGTGTAGTTGTATGGCTGAGGCTGTGTGCCAAAGGGGCATGGTGAGCCTGCACAGAGGGTACGAGTGAGTCCCTCCCTGCTTGTTGATATACCACATCACAGTGGTGTTGCCTGTTTTCATCAGTAGAGGCCCCGGGGAGAGTAGGGGTCTGAAGGCTGTCAGAGCTTGCTGAACAGCTAATATCTCTTTTCGATTGATTTTTCACTGGTATAAGAGTTTCCAGGTCTTGGGAGTGTTGACACCAAAGGCTTTTTAGGTACCATTGTAGTTTCCTCATATGCAGTCTGGCATATGGAATGAGCAGAATGCAAGAAGCCATGAATCCCAGAGCATGCAGGATTTTCCGTGCAGATAACTGGGATCTGGTGGCTAGTTGAGAGAAGTAGGTTGTCAGGTAGGTTTGTTTTTCTGGTGTAAGGAATGCCATCTGGGATGTCGTGTCTAGGCTTGCTCCCGGGAATACAATTCTTTGTGTGGGTACTAGTTTGGATTTCTTTTCGTTGATAGTATACCCTGGGGAGGTCAGTAGGTCCTTTACAAAGGTCAGGTGCTTTAGCAGCTTTTCCTGACTGTCTGCCTGAATCAGGCAGTCGTCTAAGTATGGATAAATTTGAATATTTCTTTGTCTGCAAAAAGCATTGGCGGGAGCCAGGCATTTTGTGAAAACTCTGGGATCAGTGGATAAGCCAAAGGGAAGTGCAGAGAACTGAAAGCGCAGTGATCCCACCCTGAAACGGAGATATTTCCTGCAAGATTCCCTAATTGGGATGAGTAGGTAGGCCTCTTTTAGGTCTAGCAATGCTAACCAAGCATCCTTGGAGAGCATAGTAGAAGTTGCTGGAGGGTGAGCATTTTGAATTTGGCATCACCAGGAAAGTGTTTAGAATGGATAGATCGAGGATGGGGCACCAGGTGCCCTCTTTTTTGGGTACCAGGAAGAGTCTGGAGTAGAAACCTTGGCCTACCTGTTCTGCAGGAACATGCTTTATTGCCCTCATCGAGAGCAGGGAAAGGACTTTTTGGCCTCTGCCCACTGGTTTGGGGGAAGATCTGGGAACACTTTTGGGGTTGGTAGAGTGTGGAAATAAAATTTGTATCCCTGGGACACTATGTTGCGGACCCAGCGGTTGTTGGTAATGGTGGCCCAGGTGCTTGCGTGGAAGGAGAGTTTTTCTCCTAGGGGCAAGAGCAGATGGGCAGAGGAAGGGGGTGGAAGCATGAAGTCATTGTGAGTTCTTACCATGAGGGGGTGGCTTAGCACTCCCTGGTTTTGAAGAGGAGGAACTTCATTGCTTAGATCTCTGCATTCCCTGGGGCTGCTGTCTGGGGGGGCTGCTTCCCCGGAGTCTGGGCTGAGCTGACCTGGAGGGGGCAGGAAAGGACCAGTGCTTGGAGGGGCAATGCCTACTGAACCTTGGTGGCTGGACCTGCAAGAAGTCTTTAACTCTCTGCATATATTTAGCTTTTTCTTCTATCTTACACCTCCTCTGCCTTGGTACCAGATAAGTTGTCTTTGTGCAGTGGTGCGTCTAATAATTTGGATTTGACATGGTCTGGCAAGGGCTATTCCTCTAGCCAAGCATGCCTTCTAAGGACAGAACCAGTGACTGCTGCCCTGCAAGATGCTTCTAGGGTGTCAAAACCACATTATAAGGTGTGCTTAGTTACTTGACTTGCAGAATGCATTAACTCTTGTAACTCTATTTTCTGCACAAGCAGGAACAGAAGATATTTTTTGTTTGAGGAGCTCCATGGTATGTTGCTGATATTTCAGCATATGGAACTGACAATTTAGTGCTCTAATAGCAAGAGTAGCAGAAGTGTATACCTTTTTAACCCCATCTGTCTAATGCTCTGGAATCCCTATCTGAGGGGGTGGGATTCTTAGCAGAAGTTGCTTTAATTCCTTTAGGTCCTTGACAGATTACCTTGGGGTCAGCAGTAGGATTATTTAATAGAAATTTGTGAGAGTCAGGGACTCTGTAGTACCTGTCTGGTTTCCTGGGAGAAGGAGGGAGGGTGTCAGGAGTCAAACTGGATTCCATAAAAACATCATCCACAACATCCAGGACAGGAGGAATGGCCAGGGGGTCTGTGTTGTGGAAGATCTAGGAATTCCCTGAGTCTCTTTTTTGACTGAGGGTAGTCCTGACATTCCCATTGGAAATGTTCCCTTAAGGTATGTAGGGTTTTCCAGAAGGAGAAGTCCTCGGGTGCTGAGGCTGAAGGGATAGATTCCTAAGCATCAGAATGCTCATAAGCTGAGAGGGGTTGCATATCTTCATAATCGAATGCATCAGAGTCATTGGACTCCTGTTCAGATAAAACTAGAGGACAAATCTTTTTCTTTTGGAAGGGGTAGCCTGGCTTCCCCTGATAAACATTATAAGGTCTTCTGCCATTTTAAGCATCTGAGGCTGAGGCAAGGAAACAGGTGCATGAGATTGGGTCGTCTGTTTCTTGGGTGTGGTTCGTACCCTGGGCCTTAGAAACTTGGTAGTTTTCGAAAGAATGGTAGACGTGAAAGAAGTAGTCGGTCTGTGTTGAGAACCATTAGCGCGAAGTACTTCCTCAGAAGCCGGTGCCTGCACAGCGGCTCCGGACCCATCCAAGGTAGAGACATCCGCAGGATCCTTAGTCGATGAAGAGTCTCACGGCATACCAGACTCAGAAAGGGTCTCCGTAGCAACCTGCGAATCCACAGAAGCTGGCATCAGGGCCTGTGAAAGCACCTCACTGAGGACTGGAGAACTGAAGACTAGATTAACGGAAGCGTCGTCAGCAGTTTTGGACCTGTGCAGTCTGTCTCTGTCTTTATCTTCACATTTTTTCAAAAGATCTGCTGTCAGATGGCTTACCAAAGCCATATCGGAATTCGAGGACTGAGAGGGAAAATATCTAGCAACAATAAGGGCCCGAATACGTATAGTTCTGGCGTTGAACAGAGCACAAAAGCGACAGCGGGGGACATCGTGGTCTGGGCCTAAGCAAGTGACACAGTAGGAATGAAAATCTCGGTGTGGTATTTGCTTTCCACAGGCGAGACAATTGTTAACTTTTTCTGACTTTGGTTAGAGCAAGAAAAAAGGATCCCCAATGGGTTACTTAGCTTTAGAAGACTTCAATTTCAGAAATGAAAAACTCAGGTAGCGGCCAACCAGCACTTGTGCAAACTTCTACTGCTTCGGGCTCTTCGACAAGAAAGACTGATGTAATGGTGTCGGCTGCCTTAATTTATAACACTGATGAGCTGACGTCAGTCCTTGAGCAACAGCAACTCACGCAGAAATACTAAGCCTCTGGTATTCTGGCCGACTGAGGACTACCCTGGCAGGGATAACTTAAATGTGATGAATGCAACAGTGAAACACGAAGAACATCTCTCCTCTCTCTCACCACAGAATATCTGTTTTTAAACATGGGAGCAGAAGGATCAGGGCTTCCAGGGGCTGTTGATGCTAAGCCCATGTGTTGTTTTAGGAACCACTGCAAATTTCTCATATGTAGCTTTGCCAAGAGGATCAATAAAATGCAAAAGGGCATATAGCCTTAAGCCATGAGAAATTCCCTTGCAGCGATAGACTGCTTGAAAAGTAGGTTTAGGTGGTACTTTGAAAAAAGGGTGCCTGTCTGCTGAGAGGTTCTGCAGAGCAGAGTCTATAACTAACTCTTGGAAGGTAGTTCTGCTGCTTTAGTTGAACTGTAACTTCTGGAGGTTGAGGGTTAGAGCTACCTTCTAAAAGCAATCTAGGGTGATTTGCACAGCTGCCTGAGGTTGTAGGGAAGACTTTGCCTGAATCAGACAGTCAACCAGTTAAGGATAGATAGGGACATCCCGTACCCTGCAAAAGGCACTGACTAGTGCCAGACATTTGCTGAAAATTCTAGGAGCAAACAGCAAGGCACTAAATTGGTAATCCAATGCCCTTGCTCAAAATCGTAAATATTTCCTGTGTTCTTGGACCATAGGAACATATAAGTTTGTATCTTTCAAATCCAGATGCATCATCCATGCACATGGGAAGATAAGGGGCAGTAATCTTTGAAGGGCTAGTGTCTTGAATTCTGGTACTACTAGAAACTTCAGTCTTAAGACAAAGGACAGGCCACTAAGTACCTTATTTCCTGGGGCAAGAAAAAGGAGAGAGTAAAACCTTGTGCCTGCTTCTTTTGGGGGCACTCACTGAATGGATCCATGCAGTAGTAGCTCTTTTAGAATGAGTGGAGGAAGCTTTTCTTGTGTTTTGGGGGTAGGGGAATGCATAGAAATGGATTTTTTCCAACACTGGAGGATACAGCCCTTTCTTAAAATCTGCAAGACACATTTATACTGATTTACGCCTTTCCAATGATGACACATGGAGGACAGTCTTCCTGCCAGGTGAAGGGTGTTGGGTTTGGTTAGGATTTGAGGGAGGGGAAGAAAGGTTTTGGGATAGTCACAGCTGTTATCTGGGTAGGCAGGATCCTTGAATCCACCAGGTCTGGAATGTTGTTTAGTTTGCCACTTTGTTTGCAGTCTGTTGTCTTTCCCCAAACTTAGGTTTAAAGGGACAGGACCTGGAAGGGGAATTCCTGCTTTATCTGAGTGGGAGACAGGTAAATTCTTTAACAAATTTCATCCGTTTCCCAGTCTTATTCACTGTCAAACACTTGCGCAGTTTTGGGGGTTCAAAAAAGGGACTCCTCTTTCGGGGGGCATCAAGGAGTTCAGCTTTTATCTGGTCTGAGAAAGGTTGTGCCCTCAGCCAGGCATGTCTCCAAGTTACTATCCCTGAGGCAGATGTCCTGCATGATGCATCTAAAGCATCACAACCACATTTGAATGTGTGTGTCTGGACACCTGGTGGGTGGAATTTCACAGGTCCTGGATAACTGTATGGAAGCGCTTGTCCTGCATCCCCTCTCCTTGATTTTAATTTGTTCCTGCAATGACTCAAAGTATTTGAACATGTGAAACTGGCAGTTAACAGCCCCTCATGGCCAGGATGGCTGAAGTGTAAATGTTACCAAACTTGTCCACTGGTCTACTTTCCCCATTGTTTGGTAAGGAGTTCTTGGAACTAAGCACACTGACTCCCTTGGTGGATTCTATAAACAGCACTGCTAAGTCCACCCTTGTGTTTTTACAGAGGTACTTATGGGACATCCTAGAGAACTGGTCAGGCACCCTAAGAAGGGTGAATTGAGTCAGGGTGCAATGATGCATCTTCAAACACATCATCCAAGAATACATGCATTGGAGTGGCCACCAGAGGTCTAGGGTTGTGAAGATTCAGAAGCTCTCTGTAATGAGTTTGAGCCTTAGCGAATTCCCTAGATTCCCAAGTGAAGGCTTCCTTCTTCCTGTGAAGTGCATCTTTAAAACCTGAAGGCCTCTTAGGTTTAGGTGTCCGGGTCTCAGGAGAAGTGAAGGTGTCAGGTCACTGGTGTATGGCTGCAACCTCTATCTTACCTTACAATAACCAAAGGGATACTACCCTCACCCTCAAACACCAGTACTCTGGCTTGAGAAACAGTGGTCTTCTCAGCAGATTCAAACCAAACAGTTGTGGGCCTTAGCTGTGGCAGCCTCCAGAGGGGTTGTACCCAAGGACTCAGGGTTAAAAAGCATTGGACCAGGAGGTCTTCAAAGACACCTCATCTGTGTTGGTGACATCAGCACTTGTCTAAGGATCTGAATACAGAAACATCCTTTGTCCCTGATGACCTTCTCCTTTGGATGTTTATCCTTAATTTTGGGGGGGAAACAACCTGGGAATCAATGGATGTTAAAGTGTGAGAAGGGCTTGCCCGACTGAAATCCGAATAGACTTAGTCCTGCATTTAATAGTTTTTGAATTAAACTTTGCACAGAATGGATGATTAGAAACATTGTGCTGTGGGCCTAAGCACTTTGTGAAGAAACTGGTTCCCACAATTAACTTTTTTGTAAATGAACACACACACGATGGAAGACAGAAAATATGTCCCTAATGGAGTACTTAACCTGTGGCAAATTCTCTGGTAAGTCATGGTGACCGACTATGTTAAGAAATGCATTCTGGATCATCAGACTACACAACTAGAAAGAAGTTAAAATGGTGCTGGCTGACACCTTTTTTATATCCCAACATTCCAAACTGTCTGCAGCAGACGTCCACAGGCTGGGAATGGTGAAAGATTCTGGTATTCAGTCCTGCTGCAGGCCTCTGTTGGCAAAAACTCTTAGTACCGTAACACTGACTGCGACGAACATATGCAGCACAGATGATACAGTATGAAAGTTTCAGTTATAAGTGATGGAATGGAACAGCAAATTGGGCAGGTAGAGGGAAATAAAGAACCAGGTCCCAATGTAACTGGAATGGAGGTATACAATGAACATGAGAAAGACTGCTGCAAAATTAATGCTATATTAATTTTGACAATATTTACAAAACTTGAATTTTCCTAAATCCTGGAATCAGAATCTCAGTGCCCATCTACAAAAAAAGAAAGTGCAAAGGAACCCAAGCTGTGCCACACTATCACAATACTCTAATTCCTTAAAACTTTTTATTTTAATATTAGATTATATGAAGTAGTAGGTGGGAAGGGATGTGATACCCAACCATCAAAAATGCCTTTAGACTGAAGAGCTCAAACCTGGAAGCCTGTCTTATTTCTGATCATATTATAGAGAAATTAGTTACTTTTAGGAGACAAAAAAAAACAACTATGCTGTCTTTACAGACTTTCAGGCAGTATGTAATTCATTTAACAGGCAAAAACAACACTGATATCATATATGATATCACAAACAAAAAAGGCAATAAATATAAATGGACAGACTGTGGAAATGGTGGATTCTTTTGTTATATCTAGGACCAATATTCTCTAACACTGACAACAGACAATGGAAGGTACATAAGAAATTTTGACAAACAAAATAGAAGAGCCTAATTGCCCCATGTAGGGTAGATGTTAACCTGGGGGTGTGACTATTACACCCCTAATTAAGGCGATGAAAGCAGACGTCTACCCACTGATCATGTTCAGGAGGCACTACATTGCATAAGATAACTGGCAGAACATCTTGCAGATATATAAAACTCTTCAAATGACAATAAGACTTTTTCCATAAATTTCCTCTATCTTAGATAGGAATTCATCTTAAATCATGAAAGGGCACTCAAATTCTAAACATTCTTTAAACCTGAAAAATACTTGTTGGTTTAAACCTGAAAAATGGTAGGCCAGAGGCATTAGAGTTCACTAACTCAAGACAGAAAAAATATGCAGTTATATACATGTACTTATTTTAGGAAATATTTAAGAATATAACTATGTATTATCGATATACAAGATATTAGAAGAATAATAGTTTTGTGGGATACACAATGATTTTCCTCAGATCTAGGCAAGTACATAGCCCCCATGTATTTTCAAACATCAAATACTAGGATCTGCTTGATCTGACTTCTATTCATTTATTCAGAGTTTACATATGATATAAGCTTTGGATGCAGTTTAGAAATAAATGGCTGAGCACACTGGAAGAAGTGTAATAGCCTGCTGTAAGAGTAAAGAAGATATTTTCCATGTAGCACCTGAGTACATAATAAATTAAGTAAAAATCCTTACACTTCTTTGTTTGGACCCAATACTGAAAAAGTGATATTGGGAGAAAATAAATTATTGCACTTTTTTTCTCTTTAAAACAAGAATCATCTCTTAAGCTTGCCATCACTCTCAGTGTATTGCTGAAGATCAGACACAAATTAAATATTTATTTACTTATTGCATTTGGTTACCGGAATGGTCTGGACAAGAGTCTTTTCACTGGAGGCCTGGTGAGAGAAGATCCATTACAGTATTGTCAACACAATCAAGGAGAAAGAATAGTTGTGCAAAATCTTACCGTAACCATAGATGTCCTTTCTCTTCTATATGCTACAGTATTCATAACATGAGGAAGTCCATTTCTAGCTGACTCGTACTCCTGGCCAGTATACCAAAGTCTAAATGTTACTGCAAGATACGTGTGATGGCACACATTACTCAGCGTACGTCGGCCATAAACAGGCAGTAACCAATCCTTTAAAAAAAGCCCCAGAAGAGGACAATGGCCTAGTAGTGTGTGTCCTTACAGGAGAAGACAGATAATTTCCATTGGCTGAATAACAGAAAGAAATAGTTTTAAAAATCCATGAGGAAATAGTTTGCTTGGAAACAGGTTGGCCCAGGGCCCTTGGATGATAGGAGACAAACAATCTGTCAGACTTACAGATGGGCTTAGTTTTGCACAAGTAGTATCTGAGCTGTCTATGAAAATCCAAGGTGTGGAGAATCCTCTCACTGGAGGATTGGGGAAATGGGAAGAACGTTATCCTGAAGAGAAACCCTGTCCCAATGAAAGACAGTGACAGAAGAGGTCATAAAGGTTTGTAGTTCAGAAACCCTTCTGGCAGAGGTAATAGCCACTAGAACCGTTTTCCATGTGCAGTGCTACATGGAGGATGACACTCCTGGTTTAAAGGGGGCTAGGGTAAGTTTTTCCACGACAAAAATGTGATCCCAAGAAGGAGGCACTGGCTTCCTTGGTGGTCTAATGTGAAGGACGCCTTTTAGGAACAGTTTGACTTCCAACCTGGAAGCCAAGGGAGGAGACATAGGTAAACATACTGAGATGGCAGACAGATGTGCCTTGGCTGAGGAATATGATAAGACACTATTAATCCACGCAGATACGACAGAACCACTGGTGCCTCTACAGATACAGACACCAGAAGGAAAACCTCTTCCATTTGGAGTCAAAGGATTTCCTAGTAGTGGGTTTTCTGGCCTGCTGCAAAACTTGTAGCACATCCTCTATGTCCTAGGTAGGAGACCTTTGCCATACCCACCTGACATTTGCTCAGCTTAATGATCAACCCTGCCCTCTCTACAGTCTGCCCAGCACCTCCCTGACATGCTGAAGGTGCTCTGGCCAGGAAAGGCTGTAGATGGCAATATCATCCAGGTAAGCAAGGGCAAACTCCCTTGCAAGGATATGATCTACCAGCCTCTGGAAAGTCGCTGGGGCATTCTTCATCCCAAAGGGCATCTTTGTGAACTCATATAAGCCAAAAGGAGTCACAAAGGCTGACTTCTCTCTAGCACTGGGAGTCAAGGACACCTGCCAGTAACCCTTGGTAAGATCAATGGTTGTAAGATACTTAGCCCCACCCAGCTGCTCTAGGGCCTCATCTGTCCTAGGCATGGGGTAAGTATCTGACTCTGTGTGACTACTTAATTTTTTATAGTCCACACAGAACCTGGTGCTGCCATCCTTCTTTGGCACCAGCACTACTGGGGAGGCCCAGGGACTGTTGGACTCTTGAATCACCCCTAGTTCCAACATCTCCTGTACCTTCTCCTCAGGTTCTGTCCGACTCTCTCAGGCACCCTTATAAGGGGCCTGCCTAATAGGTCTTTGGGGTCCTGTATCCACCCGGTGCTGCACTGGGTGGGTGCACCCTGGTTTCCCAGTGAACATGTCCACAAATTCCTGCAACACTGCTCAGGTTTCTCGAACCTGGGTAGGACATAGCTGCTGGGACATTGCTACCCCTTCCACTGAGGTGTCAGCCCGAGCCTCTCTGAGATCAGTCCCCAGATCTCCCTCAGACTCCTCCTGCAATTCACTGCAAATGTTCAGCACAAGGGCCTCTCTATCATGGTAAGGTTTCATCATGTTAACATGGTACAATTTGTGCCCCTGCCATCTGCCTAGCAGTTCCACCATGTAGTTAACATCACTTACCTTTCTTACCACTTTGCAGGGTCCCTCCCAAGCTGCTTGCAGCTTGTTGTGTCTGACAGGAATGAGAACCATCACCTGCTACCCCACAGCATACTCTCTAGCTCGAGCATTCCTGTCATACCACACCTTTTTTTTCTGTTGTTGGGCTTCTGCCAAGTTTTCCTGGGCCAAGCCCATGAGTTCCCTGAGCCTTGTCCTGAGGTTTAGGACATATGCCACAACAGACTCCTTGTGAGACTCGCATTCACTTTCCCACTCATCTCAAATTAAATCTAGAGGTCCCCTCACCCTATGCCCGTACAGCAACTCAAAGGGTGAAAAACCTGTAGATTCCTGGGGAACCTCTCTGTAAGCAAACAACAGATGGGGCAAATATTTGTCCCACTCCCTCTTAAACTGATCTGCAAATGCCCGTAGCATGGACTTGATTGTAGAGTTTAACCTCGCAACAAGACCATTAGTCTGGGGATGGTAGGGGGTGGTCTTCATGTGCTTCACCCTACAGGACTTCCACAGACAAGCCAGCAGGTCTGACATGAAATCAGCACTTCTGTCAGACAGTATTTCTTTTGGGAAACCTATCCTGCTGAAAATTTCTAACAAAGCCTTTGCCACTTTCTCTGCCTCAATGGATTACAAAGCCACTGCCTCAGGGTATCGTGTAGCATAATCCACTACCACTAGGATATACTTTTTCCCTGTGGAATTTGGGGTACTCAGACGACCCACAACATCCATAGCTACCCTCTGAAATGGCTCCTCAATCACAGGCAAAGGCATTAAAGGAGCTTTCACCTTGTTTCCTGCCTTGCCTACCTTTTGGCACTGCTCACAGGTCCTGCAGTACCCTGTTACATCTCTGGAAATTCCAGGCCAATAGAAGCTCTGCATAATACACCTCTTTGTATGTTTTATGCCCATAGACCTGCAAAGGGAATATCATGGGCTATGGCTAGAAGTGCCAGACGGTAGGCTCTAGGCACTACCAACTGCTGTACTCTCTCACCTTCTAGCCCTCCCTCAAGGATCCACTCTGTATAGTAACCCTATGTCCCAGTATACAGATTCCCCCTTTCCTTGAGAATCAGGTGCCTCCCTAGCTACCTGCCTCAGGCCTTGCAATGTAGGGTCTGAGAGCTGAGCCTGTCTCAACTCTCCTTGTAACCCTTCCCAGCTCCCCTTCCACAGGAAGTCTGGCATCCTCTGACAGTGGTGTCTCACTGTCAGCCTGAGTACTACTACTCACCTCTACCTTTGCAGTCATTCTGTCCAAGGGAACAACAGTACCTACAAGCAGCTGTGGCTCACCTTCAGTTTCACTGCTACAGAGTAGCTCCCTCTCTGAAGTAACCACCTCACCCAGTCCTGGCTGCAAGTATGCAGTCTGCCTGGGTCTCCTCCAGGCTACCAGACCCAAATGCGTGTCTCCTAGCCTGACCGCATATAAATGCATAAGCACATGGTACTGCCTCATCCAAATCCTTCCCTATTGGGACATCTGCAGGATGGTAGTTTAGTACCCCTGCTGTCTCAAGACAACCTACTATTGGCATTTTGTATTTCCCACTTACTGGCTCCCTCACCTTTGGTTCCCACCTTGCCTCTATGGACATCTGTATGCCACATGGCCCCACTGGTTGCATTCAAAACATTTAATCCTAGCTCCTGGACGTGTACCTGGACTAGTGGCTTCCCCTGCTACTGGCAGATTCTGTTGTTGCAGTCTGTGCTGCCCCCCACGGGTTCCTTTAGACCCATGAGCAGTACTGGGGGTCCTTTTCCTGTTCAGGGCTGCCCTGCTTGCCAGGTATAGGTCTCCCTTCTTCCCCAACTCCTTTGAAGTAGCACATTGTCTATCAGCTAACCAGATCCTCATGTCCTCAGGCAAAGTCCTAAGGGCCTGTTCCCTCACCAAAAGGTCTTCCAGCCCTTCAAAAGTGGTGACCTGACATCCGCTCGCCTACCTATGGAAATAAGTGTTCAATTCGGCAACATATTCACACACATTTTCATCTGCCTTGTGTCTATGCTCACAAAACCTTTTCCTATACGTTTCAGGTGTTAGCTTAAACAGTTCTAAAAGACATTTCTTTACAGCAGTATAACCAAAACATGCAACGTCAGACATTTTAGCTAATGCACTTACAGCTCTACCATGGAGTAAGGGGGTCAGGAACCGTACCCAGAGCCCTTGGTCAACTTCATACTGTTTACATACCCTCTCAAACATACGAATGAAACTATCAAAATTATCCCCCTCTTTAAATTGCAGAAGAAATTTACTGACCTTTTGTGCTTCTGGGGTCCAGTTACTCCCTTCCCCATTACCTCCATGACTCTGACGAAGAGTCAGCAACTCCTTCTCATGCTGCCTCTGTCTTTCTTGTTCCTCAGCCTGCAAACGTCGCAATCTCTCATTTGCTTCTAATTCCACACGCCTGGCCTCCAACTCAAATCTCTCTAGCTCCAGCTGGATTTTTAAGTCCACTGCAGAAAGGTTGAGCTGTCCACTCTCCGAGGGAATTATACCTTCACTGCCAGTCTGATTGTCCTCCTGGTTGCTGTTTTCAGATGCAGCTGTAACCAAGGCTGCAACCAGGTCTGCCTTAGTCAGGTTTCCATGCACCAGTCCCCTAGCCTGGCACATCTCCGCCAGATGGCTCCTTGTCAGCTTTCCATACTCCTCTGCTGACATGCTGCCTGCTCACCCTAACTAAGTTAACAAAAGAAATAAAACAATTGCGATCTGAACTCTTGAGTATTCACTGCATGGCTGTTTTAGAGTACAAAATACCTTCAAAGCTCACTGTACACAAACTACAGGATTCACTCTACCCACACCACTACAAGCCAATTAGTACTTGCCAACTAATTAATATGTGACGTGGATATCCCACCGCTGCCAAACAATTAATATGTGAGGATATCCCAACCACTGCCACCAATTAATATGTGAGGATATCCCAACCACTACCACAAATTAATATGTGACGCCCGCGCCCTGGCCCAGCAATCAAGGAGCCTCAATCCTCACCACTAACACCAGAGAGGGCGTCTCATATGAGAGGAAAAGGATAACAAATACACATAGTAAAGTGCAATTTCCGTTAAGAGCACACAAAGATCACAGTCAGTCTGGGGCTGGTTGCTCCCTTGGTCCCAGTAAGACTTCACACTGGCACAGCTATAGGGTCCAGATCTCAGCCTAGTGGGCAAGCTAAAATCTCCAGCACCCTCTCTGTCCAACCAGTGTTTCGTGTCCCTGCCCATGTAGCTGACACACACACACTTTGAGATAAGAGTTTACACAACAACACAGACACTTCTGGGGAAGGCTGGCACAGGTTCTCCAGCTGTGCTCCTTTTTACCCAGACTATACGGTAGTACCAGCTGCCACCACCCACTAATAATTATCAGCTACCCAAAGGCCCTTAAGAGGGGTGTCCAATTATTACTGTGCAATATTATTATCAAATTAGTAGATGTGACTAATCAGTCAAAGGCTTATTAGAGTGACTTGGTACAGGATCCTTAAATACATTCAATGTACTCTTAGAGCTTAACTTATGTTTACACAAATAAGCCACAGCTAAACGTTTTTAAAATATTTAATAATAAATAATTAAAAGCACAAGACAATACTTTCTAATACACAGTGCTAGTCAAAAGTTCAGAGATCACACAAATACTTAAAATAAATCAGTACTACAGTTCTGACATTACAGAAAAACACGTAGTCTAAACTTTCTAATTCCTAGCTAATTCTACGAGAAAACACAGTTCTAACATGCTACTTGCATAAAGAGAGCATAAGGCAGTGCTGACTTGGATGTTTCAAGACAAAAATGCTTAATCTCTGGTTCTCACTGTTTAACTTGAAACTCCAGTTCTGATAAACATTACAGCCTTTTTTACACTGACAGAAACTGCATTTACATTCATTTACACTTAGAGCAATAAAGGACATTCCACATGTAAATTCTGGTCATTAACTTTAGCCTTAAACCAATAGGCAGGAAGCCTTCATCTAGCCAGACTGGAGCCGACTTTAGATCAAAGGATCACAACATGCTTTTACTGGGTCAGTAGAGGGCACTGCTGCCACATTTTTGTAACAGCATTTTTTTCATTTAAACAAAGAAGCTTGTAGTTTACATTCATATTTACAAATGACAGAATTATCTGCACAATTCTATCTCGCTAGGCAGGCAGCCTTCACCCATCTCTACCAGTCTTCACAGTATCCATAACTGATCAAAAACTGTGTGCATTTGTTAATTTAATTGAGAGCACAGTAGCCTACAGATACAAGACTATGCTGTTTTCCACCTGATAAAATGGTTAAGAAAGGACTTACAGCTTCACAGCAGTTCTTGGTAAATTCTGATTGTTTATCTTAAACACAAACTTGCCTTTGCTTGGATCTTGGCTCATCCTGCTCTGTTCACCCTCACTACGCTCAGGCTCACTCCACTCCACACCCAGCCCCCAATACCTGTAATTTAAACTTGATCAAACCACGCCCACCAGAGTTCAAACCACCCATGCTGCTACAGTAATTACAACTAACCCCTCCCATTACAAATTAGTAGCTATTTACAAAACATTTGCGCACACACACAAGTGACTACCTAATAGAAAAATACCCAGTAAACATCCCAAATGTTTCATACATAACTTCTAACATTGAATATGTGACATTATAAGAGACCAATACCTTAAGAATTTATCTTCCCTCAATACCATTTCTCACCGTCCACACTTACAGCCATAGCACCACTCCCACACTCCCAGTCCAATCACAAGCTTCTCAGCCCCTCCCAGACAATCCCCCCCACTCCCCATAGCTATCTTCCACTTTAGAACTAGCTTGACTAATCCCATAGCCACTCTACTCTCCACTCTACTACAATTTCCCCAATACCACAATACTCAAACACCATTATGTCTCTAAAACCCACCTCCTTTGTATTCCTTCCTCTTCTTCTCTTCCTAACCTACCTTCACCTTCTCACCAACCTCCAAATTCTAATCACTCTCCATCCTTTCATATAACTTCTACATACCCCACATATGTTAAACACCCCACAACTACTATATCCCCTCATCTCTATTTCTTCAATAGCAACCTCCTATTCCTTTACAAACTCATTTGTGTTTACTGCCTCTCATCCCCAATCCCTAACACTACTACAACACAACACTCAGCTCTCAAACAGGACACTAAGCACTCCAAATTCCTCTTTTTCCCATATTCATCAACTTATTACCAACCTTCTCTCTGGTGACATTCACCCAAACCCTGGTCCCTTCTCCCTCTCTTCATTAAAACCCATCCCGTCCCTCCCCCCCATCCTGAAAATCCCTCCTTTTCACTACATTGAATGCTCAAAACTTATTTAACAAGATTCCAAACTTTCATGCCTGGCTCCAACATAACCACAACAAAATACACTTTAAACACCAAAAGATTTAATACAGTAAAGCTTTCAGGTTAACCACCCTTCATCATTACACAGAATTAATGAATCTCATCAACATTTAAATAGGGACACCAATAAAATCACATGATTCAGCCAGCCTATCCTAACATTATTAACTAACAAATATTTAAATTACTTAATTCAAAATAACTTTCAACATTTTTAAAAAAGACATTTAAAATATTTAAAACTTAATACTTGTTCTTATAAACGCATATAAAAATTAAATAAATTATAAATTAATTCACATTCTTAAATATTCTCTCTCTGCCTTTTAATTAATATAGGCTTTATACTGACAGTATTATTCGAACCTGGTGCTACATCTGCTTGCAATCGAATGATCCATTCATATTCTTTTAGTTCTAGAATGTTATTCATATCTCCTCCCCTAGTACCCATATCTACTGCACCTATACCTCTAAACTTAAATGTATGTGTTTTATTATCCATAACATGCTTGCTTAATGCATTCGCCACCACTTTTCTTCTAATTTCGGGCTTGTGTTCTATTATGTGCTCCCTTAACTTTCTAGTTGTCTTACCAACATAAAATGCTGTGTAAATTGTACATGTTGCAAGATATACTATTTGGACTGTGTTACAATTTGCTGAACATTTAAATTCATATTTTTCTTTAGTAATAGGATGTTCAAAACTATTTACTGAATCATAAATATCAGCACAACAGCTACAACTGTAGCACTTCAATGTTACATTTTTATGTTGGTGTATAACCCTCTTTCCTTTAAAGTCCTTATAACACTTTGCCGTTCCAGTTAAAACAACCCGAAAGGATTGTTGTACAACAACAATTACCACAAAGGGGCCGTTCGCAACAGAGGCAGATACAGCAGGCGACACTGGCAACCAAGAGGAAAAACAGCAGTCCTGTGGCGTACAACAAGGCAGTTCGTCACTGATGGGAACGATAAAAATAATAAAAGGTACTGTTAATCTCTCGACATTGACATTAAGTGAGGATCAAATAGAAGTATTAAGTAAAGGTATGTACCCCTACTCTGGAAAAAGGCCTATATCATTCCCTTTCAAAAAGGTAACAACAACATTCTCAATTTCCAGCCAATCACTATCTTATCCCCTATCCCAAAAGTTCTAGAAAAGTGTATCCACCTTCAACTTCTACCCTACCCCACAACCACCTACTTACTCCCACCACACAACATGGTTTTAGACCTGGCCACAGTACCACAACTGCTCTCCTCTCCTTCCTCAAAACCATCAACAAAGCCCGGGATTCCGGCTGTCTAGTGTCCACTCTGCTTCTGGACTTATCCAAGGCCTCTGACCCTATCTCCCATAACCTTCTTCTATATAAACTCTATAATCTAAACCTATCCCACTCTTCTGTCAACTGGTTTTCTAGTTACCTCTCAGACAGGCAACAAGCTGTCAAATGGAAAAAGCCACCTCCTCCTCCTTTAATATACCTACAGGCGTACTCCAGGGTTCCATACTGGGTCCCCTACTGTTCAACATTTTCATAAATGACTTCCACCAAAACATTTCTAGTGCTAAACTGATTCAATACGCAGATGACTCTACGATCATCTGCTCTGCCACTTCCACCTCCGCTCTCTTAAAGCTAACTCAGGATGCTTTCTCTTATACTGAACGCTGAATGATAGACAACCATCTATCACTCAACGCATCAAAAACTAAAATTATGTTATTTTCCCCTTCAAAAAGTACCATTATAAACAATAACTCATTCTCCATTACTAGTCAAAACAATACCTCTCGAGGTAGCATCCCATGCAAAGCTTCTAGGAGTCCTTATTGATGAACAGTTAAAATTTGATACCCGCCTACTACTTGCCCTCATCCACAGCTCTGGTGACAGACTCGAAGAAATCTATCAGGTTGAGCAGGCATGATCTACCTTTCACAAACCCATATTGCGTGGGGTGCAGAGTTTGGAGATTCCCTATGTCCTCATTTATAAGGTCCATGATGATGCACTCCATAGCCTTACATATCAGACTCGTCAGGTTAATGGGGAGCTAGTTCACAGAGTCTGTATTCACTCTCCCTTTGTGGAGTGGGATGACAGTAGTAGTGCACCACTTGGTAGGAACAAAGCCTAAAATGAGGCTGTGATTGAACAGGGTACTCAGGTGTGGTGTCAGTTCACATTGTAATTCATGTAGAACACAGCCAGGGATATCATCAGGTCCCATGGAAGCTGTATTTTTGGCTTTGGACAGTGCGGTTTTTACCTGTGTAGCCGTGATAATAGGGACTTGGCATTCCTCAGGTATTGTGATAGGCCCTTTTGGGGGGTGAAAAGGGGGTAGAATTCGCACTGAACCTGTCAGCCAATATGTTGGCAATATCACTTGGTTCTGTATATGTATTGCCATTGTGCTGCAAAACTCAGAGCACATCTGAGTATTGCCATGTAGATTATTGACATAACTATAGAATGCCTTGTGGTTGTCTTTAGAATCTGCAGCAATTTTATTTTCATAGCTAGCTTTGGAGGAATTGATGATGGATCAGTTTTTTGCTGAGGCTAATAAAGGAGTTGTTCCAGTCTTGGGACTTCACCCTTTTCTGCAACAGTTTTTCCTTCTATTGTAGAGTTTGTTTATGGTGGGGGATCACCAGATTGGCTTCCTTTTTTTGGAGGAGAGCATCTTCGTTCTGTTTGGTATGGCCCATTCAATGCACTTGTGTATGTGCTCATACAGTGCATGGGTGTATGATTCAGTAGTCATGCACCTATTTTCCATTTGTATGGGTGTCGTGCGGTTAGCCACCTCTGTTTTTAGAAGCCCAAAGTTGGCTTTGGAGAAGTTTTTTACAGTGGTTTCCTTTAGGGGGGGGTGAGGGTGGGATGTGGATATCCATGGTGATTAGCTTCTGGTCATATCTGACCAGGGAGGAGTTGATTACTGGTGTAGAGCAATGGTCACCCATGTTAGTAATGACCAAGTCAAGGATGTTTCTACCCTTGGTGGAGGTAAGAATGAGTTGGTCCAGGGCATTAGAATTAATGAATTCCAGAAAATGTTGAGCAAGTGTGTTGGTACATGAGCAATTTTCCCAGTTAATGGAGGGGTAGTTAAAGTCTCCCAGTATAAGGGTATTGGGTTGTACCCTAATATTTTCCAGTGTGTTTAGGAATGTGGAGTGGGAGTCTTGGGACATGGTGTGGGATCTATAGCATGCTACAACCTGGATTGCAGTTTTACCCAGTGTTAGCTGTACCTGAAGCATCTCTAATGAGTTATGTTGGCCTACTAGTCTGGAGGTGTGCATAACCTTTATGAATATGGAGACACCACCGCCTTTAGTGCTCCGGTCCAGGTTTAGGGGGCCACAAGGTGTGGTATGAATTTTAGCCTGGTAGTGCTGGGGTGCTCTCCAGAGCCTTGACCCAGGTCTCGGTCACTGCACAGATGTTGATGTTCTCCATTTTAAGGAGTGCTTTGGGCATGTGCATTTTGAGATTTAGACTTCTAGCGTTAAGTAGCATAACCGTCAAATTTTGCTTGCTTGTAGCTGTTGTGGTGGTAATTTTGTCTTTACTACATTGCTTAAAAAAGGAATTATAGGGGTGGCAAGAGCCTTGGCCAGTATGCGGAATCCCTGGGGTGACAGCTGCAGGTTATCTTTGGCGAAGCACTGAGGTCTGATGTAGACATTCTACAAAAAGGCCTCAATGACACCAATGACTGGTGCCAGAACCATGGCCTTAAGCTCAATGCCATAAAGCGCATTGTCATTCCCTTTGGCAAAAATTCAGTGCCCATGAACTACCACACAGGCGGTAGCCCACTAAACACCAAAGGTGTGATAAGAGACCTGAGGACACAGGTTGACTGCAACCTCTCCTTTGATAACCACACTGCCACTGTAGTCAGAAAGTCCTTCTATGTGGCACATCTCATTACAAAAGGTTTCTCATCCAGGAAGAAAGAGGTCATAATCCCTCTCTACTCATCCCTAATTAGACCTATTATAGAATACAAAGCTACATTTGGTATGTACCTCACTAAACACCTACAACTGGAAAGGTCACAAAAATACCTCGATAAGAGAATCTTAGGCCTTAGACATATGCCCTATATGGACATACTCAAAAAAACTCCAGCTATACTCTCATCACCTACTTAAAGGCGATCTTCTGCTTGACCTACAAAGCCATGTCTGACCCAGAGCTGCTAGATATGCTACACCTAAAGAAATCCCAGTCCTTCCGTGCCACACGCTCCAAGGACCTTAACCTCACTACCACAACAAACAGAACATGCTGAAGGGACAGGTTCCTAACCTAGCGACTTTCCATACTCTGGAACAAACTTTCCATTCACGTCAAGCAGAGCATTTCACTAGCCCTCTAAGAGAAATCATGACGAGTGGGTGGGCAATAGGAAGTTTAACCCAGGGATCACTTCAGTGGCCTTACTTGACAGGGGCGCTGGGAACTAACTTTGGGTGGCATGATGCCAGGGAATCTTCTTCGGCTATGCTTATATAGGCTCCAGGGCCATTAGCCTAGTACACACCTATGAACCTGTAATATAAAGAAAGCCCACCAGAAACTAGGCATGCTCTACCGCCATAACCACTAAACGTGCACTCTCTAACACCTTCCCTCATTCCTTCTCTCCTATATGGTGCCCCACTTCTTACTAACCTTCAATCTTCTCTAAAACAAAGCTATCCTCCTGTTATAACAAAATTTCTAAGTTTGCTACTGGTTATAAATCCTCCTCCCACCACTGCAATGCCCTACACAAACTAAATTGGCTCGAACTTCCCAACCATCTTAGCTACATTCAGCTTACTCATGCCCATGAACTCTAATTCCTCCATCTTCCCCTCCCTTGCCTCTTCCTTCAAAATGCACCTACCCAACAGACTTCTAAGATCCAATACCAGAATTTGCTTGAACTGCACAAGCCTGCTCGTCCTCCAGGCAAACACCTACTATCCTTTTACCTAGCTCGTCTCTGGAACTCCCTGACGCCTTTTATTCATACTACAGACAACCACTCTACTTTTTAGACCTTGCTTCATTCCCATCTCAAAATCCTCTGGGAACGTTCCTGTTCTCATCTCACGACTCACCTCTTTCTTCCCCATTTCTCACACTCCTTTACTTCTCTCTTCTCTTCATTGTACTGAGCTTCTCTGACTACAACCATCTTCATTTTTCTCATTTACTCCTGCTCTTGCTCTACCTTTTTTCTTATTGTCCCACTCTTCTTAGATGCAACAATTAACACCTCTTATCCCCCCATCCTACTTTAACTCTGCTAAGATTTCATGTCAAACTGTAATGTCAACCCTGTGTTATTTCACATTGTAACAAATCTAACTGGAATATGCACCAATGGATTTTTCTTTTTTTAATTGACTTGTGTGTGTGTGTGTGTGTGTAAAATTTTACTTTTGCCTTTTTTGACTGTATTTTCACTGCAATCATGGATTTTTTTTGTCATGTTGTGTAATACCATCGTTCAACAGTATTACATAAATGTAAATGCATTGTCTTTATATTATATTGTTGTTCATGGAGCTTTTCTCCCCGAGACTTCATTAAAAACTGGTTCTTCTTGGCTCAATGGACCATCTCAGTAAACAAACTGTAAAATAAAAAATAAAATAAAAATGAGTGGGAAGGGGAGGAATGCACACAGAAACATCCCCTTTCATGGAAAAGACAGCACATCCACCTTCCATGCCCCAGGATGTGGAATCCTGGCACTATACGTGGGAAGCTGTCTGTTCATGAGGGAGGCAAAAAGATCTACCTGAGGAATATCCCATTGATGGACAAGGTCCAGAAACACATCCCTGTTCAATATCCACTTGTGGGATTGAGTCATGGACCTGCTTAGAGTGCCAACACATTCTGAGCTGAGGGAATGTAAACAGCCTGGAGGGAAACCTGACTCTGCTTGGCTATCTCACAGGTGTATAATGTCAGTCTGCAGAGGATATAGGACTTTGTCCCTCCCTGCTTCTTGCTGTACCGCAGGACTGTGGTATTGTTTGTGAACCACCTTAGAACACCTGGTGAAATCCTAGACTTGAAGATTTTTGAGGGCAAAGATTAAAGCTCTCATTTCCTTTATGCTGTGTTCTTTTGTCTGAGGAGGGGGTACACATATCCGTGACTTTCCAGTTTTCCAGTGTTGCACCCCATACAGTGTCTGACGCATCCATGTCAGATCCCAGGTGGGTGGAAGTGGTTGAAGGGGCAGACCTGGATTTCTCTAGACCTGGAAAATCCACCACTCTAACTCCTTTGTCAAACAGGGTAGGAAGGGGACAACAAATTAGAGGGCGAGTGTGTTGCTTCCAAACTGTTCTCAGGAACCATTGAAATTTCCTTATGTGTAATCTGGTAAAGGGAATCATTGGAATAGTTGAGGCCATGAACCCCAAGAGGCACAGGAACTCCCTGGTGGTCAGGGATTGAAGTGGTATTACGCCCTGGAAACAAGAGGTAAGAGACGGGATCTTTTCTGGAGGTAAACAAGCTATCATTGTACCTGTTAGAATCCTGCACCCCAGGAAGACAAGATCTTGGGAGAGAATCAGGGAAGACTTTTAGAGGTTGATGGTAAACCCTAGCCCTCTCAGAAGGGACATTGCTTACGAAAGATTGTCCAGGAGTATTTCTGGAGATGGGGCCTGGAGAAGCAGGTTGTCCAAATATGGAAATATCTGTATGCCCTGCAGTCTGCAGTGGGCTGTAACAGGTGCTAAACATTTTGTGAATACCCTTGGTGTTGTAGATAGACCAAAGGGCAAAGCACAAAACTGAAAATAAGAGAAAGACACAGAAAAACAAAGAAATCTGAACCATTGGTGAATGGGGATGTGAAGATAGCATCTTTTATGTCCAATGATACCATGAAAGCCTGGGGAAGTTTAAGAGGGAGTACAGTAGGATGAGTCAATATGTGGAAGGTGGGAACTTTTAGAAAGGTGTTTAAATGGGAAAGGTCTAAGATGGGCCGCCAGGGGCCTTCCTTTCTTGGGACCAAAAACATCCTGGAGTAAAATCCTTTTCTCTTTGGTTGGGTGACACCTCTTGGATACTGCCCTGAGAAAGGAGGAGAGGAACAGTGGAAAGAATTCCAATTGCTCCTGTGGGGGTTGTGGGATTCCCTTGAAGGTACGAAGCGTTTCCCATACCATGAAGTAATCTTGGTCACTGATGGATAGGACCCAAGAGTCCTGGGTTACCGGTTAGCAAGCTGGGAGAAAAAGAGAGAGGCAAAGAGAAAGGGAGGTCGATGGATCTGGGACCTGGTAGTCACAGACTACCAGGTTTGGCCTGAAAAAGCTGTTTATGAGAAGGTGTGGAAGCAGCAAACTTAGGAGCTGGTCTCCTAGCATCCCTCTTACCTTTGGGGTGGGACAGATTTAGTAGCTTTCTTAACAAAGGTTGGTCTGGCTGGGCAGTTTCTCTGGAAGCAGGGGACGGGGACACAAAGCTGTGTTTTAAATCCTGGAGTTCCTTCCCTTCTTCCTGAAGAGTTTTAAATAGCTCTGTAGCTGCAGTGACAAATAAGGCCTTGTTATCCAGAGGGGCATCCATGAGCCTTAACTTTGATATCATCTGGTAAGGGTTGTAATCTAAGCCATGAATACCTTCTCAGGACTGATCCTGTAGCTGCAGCCCTAGCAGAAGCCTCTACTGCATCATAACCACATTTGATGGAGTGCCTAGCAACCTGGGAGCAGGAATTAAGAATGCTGGAAAGCTTGGCTTTGTTGGGAGAATCTGGAAGCTCTGACAGGGCTTCCACTGCGTCTGCCATAACAGCCAGGGAATATTTGGCCATGTGAGTCTGATAATTCATTGCTCTATACAGTTATATAGAGTTATATCCTCCATCTACACAAGGGGGGCCCCAACACAGACACCACCAACTTCCGCCCCATTCATTTTCAACTTCTTCACCATCTAAATCACAACCACATCCTCCCTCCCACCCAACACAGATTTAGGCCAGGACATAGTACCACCACTACCCTCATATCCTTCATGGACACTGTCAACCGAGCCCGTGATGATGGTAAAATCGTATCTTCACTATTTCTTGATCTTTCTAAAGCTTTCAATACTATATCCCACTCTCTACTTCTAACAAAACTCTCTAACATAGGTACCTCACCTCAAACTCTAAACTGGTTCACTAATTACCTCACTAACAGGAAACAATCAACTCTTACCCACCTTTCCTAAACACCACCACTGGTGTTCCTCAAGGCTCCATTTTAGGCCCACTTCTGTTTAGCATATTTATCAATAACTTCCACACCACACTCTCTCAATGCTCAGCCATCCAGTACGCAGATGGCTCCACTGTCATCTGCACTGCAAACAACTCCTCAGAACTATACCAACTCACCCAAAATGCCCTTAGCTCCACCGAAATTTGGATGTTTAATATTCATCTTGCCCTGAACCCCAACAAAACCAAACTAGTAATCTTTGCCCCCAAAAGTCCACACCCCTACAAAAAGAGAACTTCACCATTTAATCTCTAAATGGTATCACCATCGACATTGCACTTACTACAAAACACCTAGGTGTCATCACAGACGAAATACTCACATTCGACCTGCACATCCAGTCCAATGTCAAAAAGATACATCAAAGCTTGGCACTCACTACTGACACAAAGATCTACACAGTGCATCAGCCTGCCTTTCCCTTGCCCCCCTCCTCACCAACATTCAGTCCTCTCTAAATTCCAAACTAGACTCACGCTACAACAAAACTGCTAAGTTTGTAACTGATGCTTCCTACTCATCCCACCACTGCTGATCATCACACAGCCTAAAATGGCTTGAACTCCCCAACTATCACACTTTTATCCAACTAACTACAGCTCACAAACTCATTCATAATCCATCCATGTGCCGCGCTCTATCTTCTATACTTACTTTATACCATGCTAACTCTGATCCAACAATCAACTGCTCGTAAATGTAGAAAAACCCAAACTTTCAGCTGGCCAGATACTTTATTCCTTTACCATCACAAAACTTTGGACCCCCCCCCCCCAACACTTAAGATTCACACACTCAGTAACCCTCTTCAAGACATTCAACCCCTCTCCTTATCTTGGCTGTGCACATGTGCTAATATCACACCTCATATAACCCAACTTCAACCATCACAACTATTCTCACCCCCATTCTACTACTCTGGCCATCCTCCTTTCACATCCACTTGTCTTTTTACTTACTCCGCCTCTCCATCCTGTCCACTTCCCTCTTCTACTAACCCCCATTGTCCTACCATTGATCCCTCCTGTCTACTTCTTTCTCTTCCTAACCCTCATACCCTACCATTGAATCAGACGAGACATTCAGGGACTCTCGCAGCCAACCTTAATATCATACCACCACTTATAACTACAACAGTATCCACTGACTTTGATGATTCCTGCAACAGGACTCGTATAGCCTATTGCTCAGCTATTACACCTCCTAAACGTGTGAAAAGTTTACATACCTAGTCTTGAATTCCTACATCTGCTTTGCACCAACTGCATGACGTGTTCTATATAAATTTTGCAAGCTGAAAACTACCGATATGAAATGTTCTCATGTATATAACTCTGTATTGCTTGTATAATATCTTTGATTTGAGAACGATTACTTATGCACTTTTTTTTTCACCAACTGTATAAGCTGCCAATATGTGCTAAATGTCTTTATCAATGTAAATTCTGCATTGTATGTGAAATGTCTTATATGTGGAGCTTTTCTACCCTGGACTCCACTGAAAATGGACACTTCTGGCCCAGCTGGACCATCCCGGTAAATAAATGCAAATAAATAAAGGCCAGTGTTGTAGAAGTATACAATTTTTACCCCAGTCTCTCCATGACATTACTCTCCTTATCAGAGGGGAAACAGGGAGGTGGAGGGTAAAAGTTTGGTAGCTTTATCTGCTGTCACTGATATAGTAGCTGGGTCAGCGGAGGGTGCCTTATAAAGGAACTTTGCATCCTCATGCACCTTGTAAAATCCATCAGGGCACTTTGGAGCTGGAGGCTGGGAGTCTGAGCACTTGGAAGCTGCTGAGAACGCATCCAAGAAGGCCAGCAGGACTACAGGGATGGCTGAAGGATTAGGGGAGGTCATAGTACCTCTTCTGAATCTCAGAAACTTGGCAGCAATCCCACTTAAAGAAGTCCTTCATCTTCAACATGGTCTCTCCAAAGGAAATATCCTCCACTGGGAAATCCATACCATTAGATTTCCTCATCTGGGTAGGCATAACCCAGAGGAAAAGTAATTTGAGTAGAGTAGGCCAAAGATTCACACCCTGATGAATCTTCCTCCTAAGAAGAGACATCCTCTGCAGGCGTCTTCAAAGGGGTAGAAAAATGAAAGGGCCGGTGCCAGAAAAGAAGGATCTGACATCTGGCAGAGGGCCATAAAGGCAATAAAGAGGCCTTGGGTAAAGGCCTGCCAGTCAGGAGTTTGATCAGAAGCCTGTTCCTGAACATGTTTAGTTTCTTTTTCTTTGCAGCCTCAGGAGCCAGGCGATGAAAGGTAGAAGGGCCTGATGTTGGGTGGCATTCCACGACATCTGTAGGAACATCTTCATGTACAACAATCTATGTGATGCCATGCGGACTTTCAGAGATAACCAGCTGTGCCCCCCCGGCACTTGAATCGGATGCCTGCAAATACCTCTGGGAAGCGCCTACAGATTCCTTGATGGCTTCCACCACCATTCCCATCGAAGGAGGCTCTGCAGATTCCGCAGTGGCCTGCGGACCTACATCAGACTCAGGAGGGAAGCCCAGAATAGAGGGAGCAGCTGTAGTATCAGGCCGAGGCTTCTTGGCCTTCTTGATTTGAGGCTCTTCTGAAGGGCCCAATGATGGTTCCATGTCTCAAGCTATGTGTTTAAGAGACTAATTCTACAAATATAACCTAAAGGACGCTAGGTGGCTATGGACGGTTTTAGGAACAAAGGTCTTGCAGATAGCAAAGCACATGTGACTGTGGTCTAGACCCAAGCAAAATAAGCAAAGCTCTTGGGAGTCTTTATGTGGAGTTTGCCTTCCACACTGACCCTTGTCCTTCCTGACATGTACTTACAACAAAAAAAAAAAAACACAGTAGCCACATAAAAAAGAAAAAAACCCCAAGGGGGTACTTATTTGAAGCATAAACATGGGTTCTCTGGTGAGCGATGACCAGAGCTGGCAGTCAGACAGGCGGCAAAAAAGTTCTGAGGTAGGTACATGCTGATGTCTTCTTTATACCCGAAGTCTCTTTATGGCAGACATACGCTGAGTGATGTGCGTCGCACGTACCTTGCAGTAGCACACAGACTTAAGTATATTGGCTGGACATACCAGTCAGCCAGAGGCGGACTCCCTCATGTTATGAATACTGCAGCATATGAATACGAAGGACATCGCCTCATTAGACTTGCCGTTTGGATTTTAATGTGTGTTAAATATTTTAATCTGGAAGTGTATATTGACTGAAACAAAGGCTGATCAATCATCAAAAAGTAAAATGAATTGAAAACTTAATTTAATTGGATTGCCCTCTAAATGGATAAAACAGTTGCTATGAATTAACAGATTCAATTTTAGTACTAGTTGTGAAATCTGCATAGCTAGCCCACAGAGATGTCAAGAATGAACCTCCCTTGTTTGCTGATATACTAAACTAAATTACTGTTGTGTTGTCTACGATTATGTTCATGGTCTTCAGCACACAGACTGTTCCACTGGATTGGACGCAATATTGGACTGCTAGCATTTCTTTCAGATTTAGCTGCAATTTGCAGTCTGGTTTCTCTGAGGGGCAAGCCTTTATTTCTTTGAAGTTGATCCACCCATCAGTGCAGCTCCTTGCTAAATGCCAGACAATACAAGGCTGGGCTTGCTGATCTCAGATATTGATCAGGTATCACTGTAACTCTCTAATTGAAGTCTGGCTAGAGGAGCCATCAGGATGGTTGAGGACATGTGACGTAAGATGCGGAGTGTATTTGGCTGGCAGCCCAATTACTTATTTTTTTCTTATTTAACATAGAACTTAGTGAGGTTTTGGAAATGTGCAAACTTTTGGTAGGCACACTAAGTTTTATTTTTGCACCACTCCGTCCAGGCTTTGTCTCTCTGCAGCATGAGCTACTTTGTGAGCCATGGCGCTGTACTAGCTTTTATCATTTTTGTCTTAACTGGCGCCAATTCATTTGGAATTTTTTGGAAGGTGCAGTTGAACTGAGCAGTTGCTTTTTCAATGGGTAATGTTCTTAAAACATTCCAAGTATAGAGGGTGAGTGTTAAGATAAATGTCTCTGATAAATCTGGTGACACAATGTACAGAGTTGTAGATTACTTGATTGTGTGAACCATGTTGCTGTCTCATTATGTATGTTGGAAATGTGGTCTCTGATAGTTTCAGGTAACTATCCACATGATATTATGTTGTGGGGTTTGTTTGTTAGAATTTAGTCCAGTAAGGATTGTCTGTTTGTGCCGTTCAAGTTTATGGAGTCTTTAGGGTTACTGCTATTTATCAGTCACGGTTTAGGTCTCCCAACATGAATGCTTCATGGGGATATCTTCTGACATCTGGTGTAGGATATTTTCTGTTATGGTAATGTTCCTTCCTGGTAGGATACATACTCCTGATACTGGTTGGATTTTCTTTGGTTGATTTTCAAAGTGAGAAAACAGAAATTCAGCATAACTGAATTTTTGAATATTTAGCTTAGCCAGCTTATTTCAAATTCAATGAGATTGAGCCACTTTTTTAATTCTTTCTCTCCTTCTCTCACTGTGACAGCTGCCTTAGTGCTCCACATACCCCTTGTTGGGTCTACTGGCACTCCAATCAACCCCTGGTCCAATGCCCAAATTTGGGCCGGGGCTTGCAATGGAGATGTACATTATACTGCCCTGCCTCTGCGGCAGCTCAGCCATGTCTCTAACCCCTCTCCCATTTGGACCACACCTCTTAGCACATCATCTCCAGATTCCAACAGGGGCTGCCACAAAAGACACCCACAAACATCCCACCTTCCCAGGTACGGTAACGCCCACCCCTCCATGCCAATCCTTTAGCTGCTTGATGCAGTAAGCAAACCAGAGCTGGGCTGAAGTCAGGGCTTTATCTCTCTGTGCTACTGGAGCAACAGACTGTGCTGCATTTGAAGAATGGACTTAAGAGACAAAAATATGTATGAATACATAAATACAGTATCATAAAACAAAGGTAAATGTGTAAATATACAAATAACTAATCACAAATATCTAATGCATCTAAATCAGAAATTTCTGATTTACTTCATTGCTACGGTTTTTCAGGTTATAAAGTGCACTAAGTGAAAAATATAGAAGTCTCCTTCTATTTTAATGAGATTAATATACACGAGATTCACCACAATGCAATTCAGCATTAGCAGAATGTTATATAACAAGCTTTAAAAGACAATGATCTTATGAATGGGATGGATTAAAATGTACAGCTGTAGTATTTGCAGAGAAGGCATTACTCAAGTCCCTTATGTGTTCTCTATTTCTTATCTTTATTCTGCAAGTAGTATGTCCCATACAGTATTTACAGCAGGGACAACTGATGCCATAAACCACTGCTGAACTGTAAAAAAAATGTTGTTGTTTTTAATTATGTATCACTGTCATGTTCCTGAATTGCATGCTATATCTCAATTTTTGAGAGAAAGAGTTTTACATCAGAATTAAGTAAAATGCATTTATGCACAGACTGTTTTTAGATTTTTATCACATTTACGACTTCAAACATTTTCTAGTTAGGGTTGCCACATTTTAAGTGTGTTAAAGTGGGACATGGGAGTGTGGCCAATATGACACTGGCCACACCCTCTACCATGACATCACCACAGGAGCGGTGAAGGAGATGCTGTTATGGGGGTATGACTGATGGATGCTGGAATGGCTAGCTAGCTGACTAGCTGGCTGCTGGAGTGGCTAGCTAGAAACTGCTGGGGTGGCTAGCTGACTGGCTGGCTGCTGGAGTGGCTAGCTGGTTGGTGGGAGTAACAGCTGGATGGATGAATGACTGGATGGATGGGTGGGTGGATGGATGGATGGGTGGGTGGATGGCAGACTGGCTGCATGACTGGGTGGATGGCTGACTGGCTCCATGAATGGGTGGACGGCTGACTGGCTCCATGAATGGGTGGACGGCTGACTGGCTCCATGAATGGGTGGATGGCTGACTGGCTGCATGAATGGATGGCTGGATGGCTCGTTAGAAAAAAAAAATAAATAAAAAAAATATATATATATATATATATATATATATATATTCTTTATAAAACTGAAGACAAGTAATAAATTACCATCTTTCACACTATCGGTGTTTCTTTAGGTCTAAAAGAAAGTGGAGTAAGTACTTATTAGAACATCCTATGATCACATTTCATATAGAAGCATTACTTAAAACACATTGATTAAAACAAGATCCTTACTTAGTGATTAACCACCGTGTTTCATTTTTAAGATAGACATCTATCTGCTCAGAATAATGTAATGCATTAATATTCTCTTGCTTCAGTAGTCATATAATGCAATCTCCACCTCCTGCATTCACGTCAATTAAGTCATGTGCTCTAAACTGAAAATAATCTGCATTGCCTTCACTTATAACATATTCAGCAAATGACAGAATATGAAGCGAGAGAAAGAAAAATAACTTCTTTTTGTATTATACTAAGTTACTTATAACTTCTCTAAGACTTAGTATAATACAAAAAAAAACAAATCTCATTTTTTTAGCAGCTGTAGAAGCGCTTAAAACAAAATGCTCCTATAGCCGCAATCTTTGCAGGGCTCTTCCTGCCCCAATCCTCACTCCTTTCATGAACTGCAGCCAACTGCTGCATGAATTAAAGCACCCAGACCTAGCAGGCAGCAGCTTTGCCTGCAGGTCCGGGTTGGTGACGTAACTGAATTACCGTGGAAAACCTGGAAGCAATTGTGGCTTTTCCACTGCAATTCAGTGCGAGTGAAAAGTGGGACTTTTCAAGTCCCACTACTTTGCACAGCGGGCATCGGGATGAGGCAGCTCAACCCGTGAGTGTCCTGCTGACAACGGGACGGCTGGCAATCTTATTTCTAGTATTTATATAGGTCAGTTTCTCAGAGGTGGCATAATCTCATTGGTTGATATGAACAATATGAACAAACTGTGCTTAGAGTTTCTACTTGATTTGGATTCTGTAACCAAGAAAGCAATTCAGCAAATATATTAGTTTGAAAAGATAAAATAATCAAGTACTGCATTTTATTGATTGTGGATTCAAAAGTGGTGTGGTTTTAACAAGATTATATTCTCTGGTATCACAGGAGAATTTGCTTACATTGGGTCCACACATTCTTGAAAGGAATCCTTCAGAGATTACTAGCAGCAACTGCAGGAGACTGTCCAAAGCAACTGTGAAAACAAACGCTCAACTCCTGGGCCCTGGCTTTATAAGGGCATATTTTACCCTTTTACAATCCTGGGAAATACCACCTCCCATTCACGCATCTCTCTTCCTGAAATATAATGCCCCTTTAAGATTACAATTTTACCTATTTAATGTGCTGCTACTCCCTATCCTTCTCTCTGAAAATATACTGGATCATAGGTTCATAGATTAGTACTAGGCTAACTGCCTTTGCGAGCCATTTTAAGCCTAGCCAATTATTCTTTGTGAGACTCAAACCCTGCACCTTGTGTTTATAAGGCAAACACCTCAACCATTATGCCATCCTCCCAACCCTCATGACCTTCTAATATCTGGCAATATATTTCAAGATTTCAGTGTTATAAAAATATACAATAGTCATCATGCGTGGCAGAAAGATCAACATTTTAAACAGACCTGTGTACTGCATTATTGAAGGATTCTTGGGATGCATATGTTGTATACTGAGTTTTCAGCCTTTTTGTTTCAACCTCTTTCCAGCCATCTTCAACCCACTTCCGCTTTGCATGTGTAGAATTTTGTTTCTTTTCCACATACTCAGCATAGGTTTGAATTCTGTAGCTTTCAGCATATCTGCTGGTGTTTACAGCTGAAAGAGAATGAAAAGAAAGCTATTACCAGACAAGCCAACAGCGACCATAGCAAGATCTCTCCTGAAGCTTCTCTCTCTCACAACAGATGTTCATCTGAGCACAAAGTTATGTATGTAGGGATACAAAAAAGTATTATGTGATTATTTAAGTCAATAGATTTCAAGACAGTCTCCTGTAGATGGTCATGCTATCAAGACAAGAACTTAAAAAAAAAAAAAAAAACTGACAGTATTAATCATCATATCCTGCATGCACATTCTGTCCTCCTTACATAGCCAAAACAGCTTTTCAACAAATGTCAGCATTTATCAGCTAACAAAACCTTTAACAATCAATGGATTTCCAGAGAAGTACTTTTACAACACTTTAACACTTAGAAATGACACGGTTCAAACTGAATTTTCAGCATTTTCTGTAAGAACTACATGACACAGCAGCAGACCACTGTTTCCAGAAACATAGGAGCAGAGAGGTTTATGTAGATGCTCGGAGCTTGCAAGTATGATGTGGGAAAATGAGATGCTACAAAAGCTAGAGATAAGAGCACTCACCGTAATGGGTGATATTTCAGAATATTACAGTGTATTAATATTTAGTAAATTCTTTTCCTTGTTATGTCACAATCTTTTCAAATTGCCACCAAGTTTCACAGTCAGGGACAACAAGCACTTCTTTGTTCACACATCTGCACCCATATTCATATGTGTGCACTCCCTATGCAGGGATCCTTTCTAGTAGGTACAACCTAGAAATGAAGCACAAGTATATTAAATATTAACCCGAAACTCCACGCTTTAAAAAATGTTCAAATGAAAGGAAACGTGTCATAAGCAGATGAGGAGTAGTGAAAAACAACCAGTGAAGAGGGACATCTTGAAGATCGTCTGGTATAGTGAATACATATATCAGTAACATTATGATGGGCCCTTTTTAGAAGAGCACAAAGCAGAAGAGATGTTTTAAGACTCAAAACCATGAGAAAAGAGCAAAACATGCCTGCAGGACAGTCCTTTCAGTTGTACTCTGCACCACAGACTGAACTTCCAAGGCTATACTACTTGATAAATATTTGAAACAATGAAAGTGGTCACTGCTTTAATGCCCTCTCACAGACATATTAAGTACCAGAAACAGCAACTCCATGATGAAGCATCCCCTTACTCCAGACAGAGACCTGTTTACCTGCTGATAGGGCAAAAAAAAATCAATCCCACTTAGGATTTGTCTGGCAACAATGAGGAACACTTTCTTTTGAGCAAAAAACTATTTTTCACAGCTTGTACACTTTTTTCACAAAGAAGTGCTAATAAAAGTATATATAACACAAGGTGCATTCACCTCTACCATGTACATGTAGAAAAAGGACTATACTGAATGGATTACACAATATACTGAAATCACCTACAACAGAAAATGAGGGCCATTTTTGAAAACTACTTGGACTCTAAGAAATACCAGGTAGGGCTGCTTACCTTCTTCCTTTTAAACTGCTTCACCCTGCTGTGTCTCCTGTAAACTGAACTGTTTACTGGAACAGGTACGGAAATAGCTATAGACATAAGCAGGTGAAAAAGCCAACTGACTGACTGGATAGTTTCCCCCTTTTCTACTAGAAGGGTATAAGAAGTTGTCCTAATTCAGTGGCGTATTAAGAATGGGGTGACTCACATTTATGTAGAAGCTGAAATCACAGGCAGACAAGCCACCAAATTATTAATCTCAAGGTCAGCGTGCCAGCACAGGTATATACTAGAACACAGACATATTTTACAGTGCCTTTTCCTACCCTTGTGGCTATAAGACAGACCATCCTTTCCCTACAGGCCTCTTCCTATGTCTCATGAAATAAATCATTAATTAGCTTGTCATACTGGCAATGTATCATGTGATTTTGGCTTTTAGGGCTCTAATGGCTAGGCTGGTAAAGGTGTATAACTTCTTTTCAAACCTGTGCAAGACTCTACTTTTCCTACTGTTGGTCAAAGTGTTCAAAGTCAGGGTCAGTTCTGAACTACTTACTATATCCAACATTACCACTGCTGACAACACCAAAGATTTTTGGTACAAATGCCTGTACTGTCCTGCACACTATTCAATTGGTCAAGCCTTTTTGAAACGGGTGGCTAAGACTCCATCTCTAAATATGTTGCATCAAGAACATCCTCAAATGACTGGATAAAGTAAAAATGCCTGAGGGCTCGAGAGCTCTTCAGAACTTAACTCAGAACACCATTTCTGAGTAGTTGTGAGATCTTTCACTGATTGATTTGAAGTGCTCCTTCAAATCTCTCAGTCCCCAGGGGTGGTAATATTAACCTAGCAGGGAATTGTTGATCTTTTGCACATTATCAACCATCTGTGTTTTCGACCACATAGATGCTGACATGATCATATGATCACAAATAATGCAGCCATTTATATATAAGTTTATACTGTACTTGGATGATCACACGTGTGTATGATTAAGTGAAATTTAGTGTGTGTTATGCAAAAGGAGGTTTGTGCAAATGGTGGGCTGGCCAACATCTGGGTTGGTAGACAAAGGTAAGGGGCTTTGTGGTAGGGTTGTGAGTTTGTGTGTTGGTGTGTGTGTTTTACAGGTATGGTTAAAGTTGGGGATGGCATGTAACATTCATGTCCTGCATTAGGAAATACTGTACTGCAGGAAGTGTATGGGGAGGAGTATGACTCAACTGCTGAAGCAGAAGTAAATAAATTGGACACCCCAATATGGATCTACTTAGTATGAAAAACTGAATGTTAATCCAAACTGGTTGCAGGTAAAGCATAAACAAGCCAACACTCCTGAATCACAAACCAATAATAGTTTAATAATGTTTTTTTTTTTTTTTTTTTTTTTTTTTTACAGATAAATGAAAAAGTACAGCTGTGTAAAACATTACCATAATGGTAGCTGTCCTTCTCTTCACTGTTGCAGTATTCATTATACTAGGGATCCCCTGCCAACATCTGATGCAGACGTCTACATGGCCTCCAAGGACATGCCTAAGGTCAGATCTCTGCCAGCCTGCAACATGGTCGCAACTGAAGAATCCAGCGATGAAGCTGGACAAACCTCCAGGTTTTCATTCATCTTGGGAGGGACATCTGGCAAAGGGCTGTACAGCACAATAATCTGGCTTAAATTTCTTGGTCTACAGCACAATAATCTGGCTTAAATTTCTTGGCCTCGTTCCCAGAAGGCTGCCCATCAGATTGGGATGTTTCTTCCACAGTGTATTTATCTAACAGCATAAGACATTGATTCTCTAGATACAATGCCAAAGAAGAAAGCTTACTATGGAGGGTCTTGGGAACAAAGGTCTGACAGACCGAACGGGATGTATGGTTGTGAGAAGCACAGAGGCAAAACAGGCACTGCTTGTGACAGTCTTTATGGGGAATCTGTCAACAACACGGGTATTTACTCTTCTTGGCGGACATGAAGCCCCTCAAGCAACAAAGAATAAAAGAAAAGATAAAATACAAAAAAAAAAATCCCAATGGGGCACTTATCTGGAATGGCTTGCTGAACTAGCAATGGAACGGACATTAAGACCGATGATCAAGAGATGGCGTTTGGACTGGTGGCAAAGAAGTTTTGAGGATGGTACATCTGGACATCACCTTTACTCCCTACACTATGCAAGGAGCATACACGAGATGTACGGTATACCGTAAAGCAACTTAAAGGCTTTGGTACACTGGCCAGCCCTTAACAGGGGCTCCCTAGTGTAATGAATACTGCAACAGTGAAATGAAAGGACATTCATTTTTACACTTCCCTTACTTATGTCAAGAAAACCATTGCTACCAAATGAATGCTTAACACTGAATTAAACAATGTGATGAAAACACTGGCATAATACGAATGCTTAACACTGAATTTCATAAACTGCGTACCATTATTCAAATCATTCAAAGTCGTCATTCGATTATGCTATAATACCTTACAAGGGGGGGAATCCTCAGTAAAACAATATATTAAAAAAGAAAATTATTCAACAACAAATTCATCACATAGCCCACCTGTGTGAGAAAGAGGGATATAGCCCTTGCTGCAACCCAAGTGACTGAGGTTCGATTAGTACCCCAGGCAAGAAAAAAGCAGGGAGAAGAAAACAGTGACGGGATATGGCCTGGCCACCTCTCCCAAAGAGGTGGGAGGGTTGCACATATTCTGCGGCACAATGAATTAGTGCAAATTTCCTTGGTATAGAATAGGGAAACCATTGCTCATGCTAAAAAAGGAGGGACATGGTTTCTTAAATGGAGCACTACTTGTGGAAGTGAGTGACAGTCACTGTGATCAGCCCCCGTTGCATGTCCCTCCACTGTGCTCTGCTGAGAGCATGTATGTGCAGGGGGCAAACATGAAAAAAAGAACCACCCCTGATGGCTGCCTAAATGATTGTCTCTCCTGGCTGACACTTTTGCTAGAGATGGTTAATGCATGAATCCACTGGTTGGGAGATGTTTATGATCAATAGGCAGCACAGGAAAAAAAAAAAAACATCACATTACAAATTATGTCGATATGCCTCCTCTCAAGATTCAAAATGCACAAAAAAATCCCTTAAAAAATTCAAATTAACATGATGGGGAATTGCAATACATAATCAATAATGTCAACTGCAACAAAGAGCAATTCTTCATTATATTAAAAGATGCAAACAATGCCAGAAATTCTTAAAGCATTTTTTTGTAATACAATTGTCTTAAGATACTCCTTCAGAAACATAGCAAAGAGCTGTCCTAGAATCTTTGACAAAAATGATAGGGCTAAAGGGTAGATTAGAAGATCTTGGGTGTATTCCAAACACAAGTCTAAAATCCACATATTAAGTTGAAAATTCTGATGTCAAGGTGCCTTCTGCTCACATATCTAATAATGCATTATTAACTGACCTATATGTGTTATAAATGGCACATAATGTCAGTACTTTGCAAACCTTATCAGACAAAATGTCAACCTTTTATTAATGTACATTTTAATAAGCAAAAGAACTGCACTACCTCCCTTACCAAGATTCCCAATTCAAATCTTATTTATTCCTCAAAATTTTAAAAGCAGAATATTTTCTAGGGGTTAAATTACAAAACTTTGTTTCACTTGCTTTTCAGCAGCTTCCATATATCAGACTCCAGTATCACTTCAAATCACTTCAAAAGCTAAGCGTCTCTTTTACAGGTGGGTTAAACATATGCTTTCTAAGGTAAGTATTACAGTGGCAAATGTGAAAATGCATATTTGAGATTCAGCTTCAGTAAAAACAGTTTTAGTGCAATTAACATTCTAAGTTCACCCCTTTAGATGACACGAAAAGCCTTTCTGTAGAAATGCCTCCAAGGCTGAAGTTAGTGTCTGGCAACTCAAATTTATGATCTAAAAATGCATTACAGCTGATTGCTGCAATTGCAATATCTCCATCTGCCACTACAACATCCTTAAACACTGAGTGCCCCTTCTCCATATTGGATAGTTTGCTTCCTGTTTGCCTGACTGCTGAAAAATGGTTTCCTGCCTTGCCTGGAACTGAGCTTTTGAGAATTTATTCTTTTAGTCCAGGCTCGCAGATATTCTGGATGTTTTGAGTGCTAAAAATTCCAATTCTGATAACCTTTTAGAGTTTTAACCAAATGCAAATAAGCACCATGCTAACACATCAATCTTTCTAAATCTTATGCAACATTCTGCAAACTGGATTTATGCATCTGATTATGTGTATATCTGTTCATCATTTCTGTTGCATCACTGGATTGTGAATGTTTCAATATCAGTCTATTGCTTCTCCTCTCTGAATACCTTTTTCCACATAGTTCCACACCAGACTTCCGAGGTGAACAGGGTATAAGCCCTCAGAATTTCAAGGCAGAGGTTCATACACTATGCTTATGCCAGCTTTTCAGTGAGGCAAGGCAAGGACGTGGACAGCTGGGCAAATACTTCTTGTAACATCGAGCATCCCTAACAGTACTTACAGCTGTCAATATGATCCAGCCGTCAATGGCCACCTCAAGCAAGCAGATGCGACTGTGGTAGATGCTTTTGCTGAAGTGGTCATTGACATTGCTATCAAAATTGTTGGTGAAGGCCGCAGCCTTCAACAAGGCACCAAGAAAGTGCTCCTGTCTTGGGGGACAATTTAAGGTCATTGCCATAACCTGAAAGACAAAGGTGTAGAGGCATCAATGGAGCACCATAAACACAAACGGTGCCAAGTCTCCTTAGCCAAAGCACCATCAAGGTCCTAAAGCCAAAGTCCTGATGCACTTGTCAATGACCTGAAGCCTGATAAGTGGGCAATCGGTGCATTCTCCTCAAGGCACCTAAGGGGAAGGAAGGGCAGCCCCAAATTAATCTCCCAGAAGAGGGCTGTCCTGCCACCAAAAACAAATTTAGTGTTGAAGTTGTGATGACCAAGATACTTAACAGTGTGATGCCTTTTCAGTGTAACAAGGAGCATTTTTTTTCTTCTCTTGACTCCCTCACATCAGTCAAGGACTGTTCACAAACAGCTTACAAGTATTGTAGCACAGTGTTTGGCTAAAACAAGCAGATAACTAGATGGTGATTGGAGCCCAGACAGTATATACAGACATATGGTGCAACTGACCTGAAAATCGTAGTAGTAGTAATAATAATAATAATAATAATAATAATAATAGCTCCAGCAGTAAAAAAACAGATGGACTAAGCTCAAAATAAACATTGTTGTGGCAACTGAAGCTGAATGACGTTGAAGTAATTCTGGAGACTTTTTTGCTCTACATTTGAGGATCATCTGACTGAACCTTGCACAACAGGGACATGAGGCAATATTACATTCTGAGACCCAGTATAAAATAAACATGAACTGTGAAAGTCATGGGATTTGTTTGCTGCAAAAAATATTTAGTCACTTTGGATAGCAACATCCAACTTGATGCCAATAACTAGTAACCTACACAAACTAGAGCAAAAACTGTAATCCTAAATCCAGTGCACAATAATTAGTCAACGCATTAAAGACAACAGAGCACATCTGGACTGGGAACTTATCTCTAAGCTGGAAGCCAGGCTAAACCAGACTTACAATGGTTAGTACTCACGTTTTCTACAGATTCTTCCTTTCATGAACTGCAGCAACAAAGAACTACAGATAGCACAGACAGACAGATATCCCTCTTACACCACAGGTGTCCGTAAGGTCCAATATAAGACTGAGTACACATGACTGACATGAGGAAGACTAAAATTCTGAAAGTTTAGCAGAAGCCCAAGAAGTCATTATTAATAGCAACAGTGAACAATATGAAGAGCATAAAAAGATGCACTCCGTCCATTTATAAAAAGCCTTTATGTAGATGTATCAATATCAGGACAAAGAAGAATGGCCTTCCAGGTAACAATAACTGTGGAATTCAAATCTAGAATGACACTGCACAGCAGCAGGAGGAATTTTTAATGTCTTAGACTGCTTACTGAACACCCCACTAAAGACGCACAGATGTCAGTACTACTGAACTCTACTATTTATAACAGTAAAAAAGAATTATACTAAGTTGCTTAAACATTTTTATTCAGTAAATTAAAAAAAAATGCATTTCGCTCCTGTACTAGGAAGCTGTTATCTGAATGTTTTATACAATAAAAAAAAACTTTTTTTGCCACAACAATGTTTATTTTGAGCTTAGTCCATCTGTTTTTTTACTGCTAGAGCTATTATTATTATTATTATTATTACTACTACTACTACTACGATTTTCAGGTCAGTTGCACCATATGTCTGTATATACTGTCTGGGCTCCAATCACAAGACTGATGTTCCACGTCTGTAAATGGTTAAAACTGTCTGGGTAAACATGAAGCAATGTGGTAGGAAGGTGATGGAATGTAAGAGAGCTCATGTAAGCCTAATGAATGTACAGATACTGCAATACTCACCATACAAAGTTCTCAAGAATGATTCATACAATATTTCAAGATAACTGTCATCTAAATTCCCAGTGTGGATAACTCTACGGATGGAGGATAAAGACAACCCATTTCAAACATCATTGATTCCATCATTTATATCAAGTTAGGTCTGGCCAAAGTTACAAAAATAAACTGCATATATTCCACATGTAACATATAGAATCCTTCAGAGATTACTAGCAGCAACTGCAGGAGACTGTCCAAAGCAACTGTGAAAACAAACGCTCAACTCCTGGGCCATGGCTTTATAAGGGCATATTTTACCCTTTTACAATCCTGGGAAATACCACCTCCCATTCACGCATCTCTCTTCCTGAAATATAATGCCCCTTTAAGATTACAATTTTACCTATTTAATGTGCTGCTACTCCCTATCCTTCTCTCTGAAAATATACTGGATCATAGGTTTAGTATACTAGGCTAACTAGGCTAACTGTAGCCTGTTTTTATTTTTAGCCAATTATTATTCTTTGAGACTCCGACCCCTGCACCTTGTGTTTATAAGGCAAACACCTCAACCATTATGCCATCCTCCCAACCCTCATGACCTTCTAATATCTGGCAATATATTTCAAGATTTCAGTGTTATAAAAATATAAAATAGTCATCATGCGTGGCAGAAAGATCAACATTTTAAACAGACCTGTGTACTGCATTATTGAAGGATTCTTGGGATGCATATGTTGTATACTGAGTTTTCAGCCTTTTTGTTTCAACCTCTTTCCAGCCATCTTCAACCCACTTCCGCTTTGCATGTGTAGAATTTTGTTTCTTTTCCACATACTCAGCATAGGTTTGAATTCTGTAGCTTTCAGCATATCTGCTGGTGTTTACAGCTGAAAGAGAATGAAAAAAAAGCTATTACCAGACAAGCCAACAGCGACCATAGCAAGATCTCTCCTGAAGCTTCTCTCTCTCACAACAGATGTTCATCTGAGCACAAAGTTATGTATGTAGGGATACAAAAAAGTATTATGTGATTATTTAAGTCAATAGATTTCAAGACAGTCTCCTGTAGATGGTCATGCTATCAAGACAAGAACTTAAAAAAAAAAAAAAAACTGACAGTATTAATCATCATATCCTGCATGCACATTCTGTCCTCCTTACACAGCCAAAACAGCTTTCCAACAAATGTCAGCATTTATCAGCTAACATAACCTTTAACAATCAATGGATTTCCAGAGAAGTACTTTTACAAGACTTTAACACTTAGAAATGACACGGTTCAAACTGAATTTTCAGCATTTTCTGTAAGAACTACATGACACAGCAGCAGACCACTGTTTCCAGAAACATAGGAGCAGAGAGGTTTATGTAGATGCTCGGAGCTTGCAAGTATGATGTGGGAAAATGAGATGCTACAAAAGCTAGAGATAAGAGCACTCACCGTAACGGGTGATATTTCAGAATATTACAGTGTATTAATATTTAGTAAATTCTTTTCCTTGTTATGTCACAATCTTTTCAAATTGCCACCAAGTTTCACAGTCAGGGACAACAAGCACTTCTTTGTTCACACATCTGCACCCATATTCATGTGTGTGCACTCCCTATGCAGGGATCCTTTCTAGTAGGTACAACCTAGAAATGAAGCACAAGTATATTAAATATTAACCCGAAACTCCACGCTTTAAAAAATGTTCAAATGAAAGGAAACGTGTCATAAGCAGATGAGGAGTAGTGAAAAACAACCAGTGAAGAGGGAGATCTTGAAGATAGTCTGGTATAGTGAATACATATATCAGTAACATTATGATGGGCCCTTTTTAGAAGAGCACAAAGCAGAAGAGATGTTTCAAGACTCAAAACCATGAGAAAAGAGCAAAACATGCCTGCAGGACAGTCCTTTCAGTTGTACCCTGCACCACAGACTGAACTTCCAAGGCTATACTACTTGATAAATATTTGAAACAATGAAAGTGGTCACTGCTTTAATGTCCTCTCACAGACATATTACAAAACAAGTACCAGAAACAGCAACTCCATGATGAAGCATCCCCTTACTCCAGACAGAGACCTGTTTACCTGCTGATAGGGCAAAAAAAAATCAATCCCACTTAGGATTTGTCTGGCAACAATGAGGAACACTTTCTTTTGAGCAAAAAACTATTTTTCACAGCTTGTACACTTTTTTCACAAAGTGCTAATAAAAGTATATATAACACAAGGTGCATTCACCTCTACCATGTACATGTAGAAAAAGGACTATACTGAATGGATTACACAATATACTGAAATCACCTACAACAGAAAATGAGGGCCACTTTTGAAAACTACTTGGACTCTAAGAAATACCAGGTAGGGCTGCTTACCTTCTTCCTTTTAAACTGCTTCACCCTGCTGTGTCTCCTGTAAACTGAACTGTTTACTGGAACAGGTACGGAAATAGCTATAGACATAAGCAGGTGAAAAAGCCAACTGACTGACTGGATAGTTTCCCCCTTTTCTACTAGAAGGGTATAAGAAGTTGTCCTAATTCAGTGGCGACAAGAATGGGGTGACTCACATTTATGTAGAAGCTGAAATCACAGGCAGACAAGCCACCAAATTATTAATCTCAAGGTCAGCGTGCCAGCACAGGTATATACTAGAACACAGACATATTTTACAGTGCCTTTTCCTACCCTTGTGGCTATAAGACAGACCATCCTTTCCCTACAGGCCTCTTCCTATGTCTCATGAAATAAATCATTAATTAGCTTGTCATACTGGCAATGTATCATGTGATTTTGGCTTTTAGGGCTCTAATGGCTAGGCTGGTAAAGGTGTATAACTTCTTTTCAAACCTGTGCAAGACTCTACTTTTCCTACTGTTGGTCAAAGTGTTCAAAGTCAGGGTCAGTTCTGAACTACTTACTATATCCAACAATACCACTGCTGACACCACCAAAGATTTTTGGTACAAATACCTGTACTGTCCTGCACACTATTCAATTGGTCAAGCCTTTTTGAAACGGGTGGCTAAGACTCCGTCTCTAAATATGTTGCATCAAGAACATCCTCAAATGACTGGATAAAGTAAAAATGCCTGAGGGCTCGAGAGCTCTTCAGAACTTAACTCAGAACACCATTTCTGAGTAGTTGTGAGATCTTTCACTGACTGATTTGAAGTGCTCCTTCAAATCTCTCAGTCCCCAGGGATGGTAATATTAACCTAGCAGGGAATTGTTGATCTCTTGCACATATCAACCATCTGCGTTTTCGACCACATAGATGCTGACATGATCATATGATCACAAATAATGCAGCCATTTATACATAAGTTTATACTGTACTTGGATGAACACACGTGTGTATGATTAAGTGAAATTTAGTGTGTGTTATGCAAAAGGAGGTTTGTGCAAATGGTGGGCTGGCCAACATCTGGGTTGGTAGACAAAGGTAAGGGGCTTTGTGGTAGGGTTGTGAGTTTGTGTGTTGGTGTGTGTGTTTTACAGTTATGGTTAAAGTTGGGGATGGCATGTAACATTCATGTCCTGCATTAGGAAATACTGTACTGCAGGAAGTGTATGGGGAGGAGTATGACTCAACTGCTGAAGCAGAAGTAAATAAATTGGACACCCCAATATGGATCTACTTAGTATGAAAAACTGAATGTTAATCCAAACTGGTTGCAGGTAAAGCATAAACAAGCCAACACTCCTGAATCACAAACCAATAATAGTTTAATAATGTTTTTTTTTTTTTTTTTTTACAGATAAAAGAAGAAGTACAGCTGTGTAAAACATTACCATAATGGTAGCTGTCCTTCTTTTCACTGCTGCAGTATTCATTATACTAGGGATCCCCTGCCAGCATCTGATGCAGACGTCTGCATGGCCTCCAAGGACATGCCTAAGGTCAGATCTCTGCCAGCCTGCAACATGGTCGCAACTGAAGAATCCAGCGATGAAGCTGGACAAACCTCCAGGTTTTCATTCATCTTGGGAGGGACATCTGGCAAAGGGCTGTACAGCACAAGAATCTGGCTTAAATTTCTTGGCCTCGTTCCCAGAAGGCTGCCCATCAGATTGGGATGTTCCTTCCACAGTGTATTTATCTAACAGCATAAGACATTGATTCTCTAGATACAATGCCAAAGAAGAAAGCTTACTATGGAGGGTCTTGGGAACAAAGGTCTGACAGACCGAACGGGATGTATGGCTGTGAGAAGCACAGAGGCAAAACAGGCACTGCTTGTGACAGTCTTTATGGGGAATCTGTCAACAACACGGGCATTTACTCTTCTTGGCGGACATGAAGCCCCTCAAGCAACAAAGAATAAAAGAAAAGATAAAATACAAAAAAATCCCAATGGGGCACTTATCTGGAATGGCTTGCTGAACTAGCAATGGAACGGACATTAAGACCGATGATCAAGAGATGGCGTTTGGACTGGTGGCAAAGAAGTTTTGAGGATGGTACATCTGGACATCACCTTTACTCCCTACACTATGCAAGGAGCATACGAGATGTACGGTATACCGTAAAGCAACAAAGGCTTTGGTACACTGGCCAGCCCTTAACAGGGCTCCCTAGTATAATGAATACTGCAACAGTGAAATGAAAGGACATTCATTTTTACACTTCCCTTACTTATGTCAAGAAAACCATTGCTACCAAATGAATGCTTAACACTGAATTAAACAATGTGATGAAAACACTGGCATAATACGAATGCTTAACACTGAATTTCATAAACTGCGTACCATTATTCAAATCATTCAAAGTCGTCATTCGATTATGCTATAATACCTTACAAGGGGGGGAATCCTCAGTAAAACAATATATTAAAAAAGAAAATTATTCAACAACAAATTCATCACATAGCCCACCTGTGTGAGAAAGAGGGATATAGCCCTTGCTGCAACCCAAGTGACTGAGGTTCGATTAGTACCCCAGGCAAGAAAAAAGCAGGGAGAAGAAAACAGTGACGGGATATGGCCTGGCCACCTCTCCCAAAGAGGTGGGAGGGTTGCACATATTCTGCGGCACAATGAATTAGTGCAAATTTCCTTGGTATAGAATAGGGAAACCATTGCTCATGCTAAAAAAGGAGGGACATGGTTTCTTAAATGGAGCACTACTTGTGGAAGTGAGTGACAGTCACTGTGATCAGCCCCCGTTGCATGTCCCTCCACTGTGCTCTGCTGAGAGCATGTATGTGCAGGGGGCAAACATGAAAAAAAGAACCACCCCTGATGGCTGCCTAAATGATTGTCTCTCCTGGCTGACACTTTTGCTAGAGATGGTTAATGCATGAATCCACTGGTTGGGAGATGTTTATGATCAATAGGCAGCACAGGAAAAAAAAAAAACATCACATTACAAATTATGTCGATATGCCTCCTCTCAAGATTCAAAATGCACAAAAAAAATCCCTTAAAAAATTCAAATTAACATGATGGGGAATTGCAATACATAATCAATAATGTCAACTGCAACAAAGAGCAATTCTTCATTATATTAAAAGATGCAAACAATGCCAGAAATTCTTAAAGCATTTTTTTTGTAATACAATTGTCTTAAGATACTCCTTCAGAAACATAGCAAAGAGCTGTCCTAGAATCTTTGACAAAAATGATAGGGCTAAAGGGTAGATTAGAAGATCTTGGGTGTATTCCAAACACAAGTCTAAAATCCACATATTAAGTTGAAAATTCTGATGTCAAGGTGCCTTCTGCTCACATATCTAATAATGCATTATTAACTGACCTATATGTGTTATAAATGGCACATAATGTCAGTACTTTGCAAACCTTATCAGACAAAATATCAACCTTTTATTAATGTACATTTTAATAAGCAAAAGAACTGCACTACCTCCCTTACCAAGATTCCCAATTCAAATCTTATTTATTCCTCAAAATTTTAAAAGCAGAATATTTTCGAGGGGTTAAATTACAAAACTTTGTTTCACTTGCTTTTCAGCAGCTTCCATATCAGACTCCAGTATCACTTCAAATCACTTCAAAAGCTAAGCGTCTCTTTTACAGGTGGGTTAAACATATGCTTTCTAAGGTAAGTATTACAGTGGCAAATGTGAAAATGCATATTTGAGATTCAGCTTCAGTAAAAACAGTTTTAGTGCAATTAACATTCTAAGTTCACCCCTCTAGATGACACGAAAAGCCTTTCTGTAGAAATGCCTCCAAGGCTGAAGTTAGTGTCTGGCAACTCAAATTTATGATCTAAAAATGCATTACAGCTGATTGCTGCAATTGCAATATCTCCATCTGCCACTACAACATCCTTAAACACTGAGTGCCCCTTCTCCATATTGGATAGTTTGCTTCCTGTTTGCCTGACTGCTGAAAAATGGTTTCCTGCCTTGCCTGGAACTGAGCTTTTGAGAATTTATTCTTTTAGTCCAGGCTCGCAGATATTCTGGATGTTTTGAGTGCTAAAAATTCCAATTCTGATAACCTTTTAGAGTTTTAACCAAATGCAAATAAGCACCATGCTAACATCAATCTTTCTAAATCTTATGCAACATTCTGCAAACTGGATTTATGCATCTGATTATGTGTATATCTGTTCATCATTTCTGTTGCATCACTGGATTGTGAATGTTTCAATATCAGTCTATTGCTTCTCCTCTCTGAATACCTTTTTCCACACAGTTCCACACCAGACTTCTGAGGTGAACAGGGTATAAGCCCTCAGAATTTCAAGGCAGAGGTTCATACACTATGCTTATGCCAGCTTTTCAGTGAGGCAAGGCAAGGACGTGGACAGCTGGGCAAATACTTCTTATAACATCGAGCATCCCTAACAGTACTTACAGCTGTCAATATGATCCAGCCGTCAATGGCCACCTCAAGCAAGAAGATGCGACTGTGGTAGATGCTTTTGCTGAAGTGGTCATTGACATTGCTATCAAAATTGTTGGTGAAGGCCGCAGCCTTCAACAAGGCACCAAGAAAGTGCTCCTGTCTTGGGGGACAATTTAAGGTCATTGCCATAACCTGAAAGACAAAGGTGTAGAGGCATCAATGGAGCACCATAAACACAAATGGTGCCAAGTCTCCTTAGCCAAAGCACCATCAAGGCCCTAAAGCCAAAGTCCTGATGCACTTGTCAATGACCTGAAGCCTGATAAGCGGGCAATCGGTGCATTCTCCTCAAGGCACCTAAGGGGAAGGAAGGGCAGCCCCAAATTAATCACCCAGAAGAGGGCTGTCCTGCCACCAAAAACAAATTTAGTGTTGAAGTTGTGATGACCAAGATACTTAACAGTGTGATGCCTTTTCAGTGTAACAAGGAGCATTTTTTTCTCTTCTCTTGACTCCCTCACATCAGTCAAGGACTGTTCACAAACAGCTTACAAGTATTGTAGCACAGTGTTTGGCTAAAACAAGCAGATAACTAGATGGTGATTGGAGCCCAGACAGTATATACAGACATATGGTGCAACTGACCTGAAAATCGTAGTAGTAGTAGTAATAATAATAATAATAATAATAATAGCTCTAGCAGTAAAAAAAACAGATGGACTAAGCTCAAAATAAACATTGTTGTGGCAACTGAAGCTGAATGATGTTGAAGTAATTCTGGAGACTTTTTTGCTCTACATTTGAGGATCATCTGACTGAACCTTGCACAACAGGGACATGAGGCAATATTACATTCTGAGACCCAGTATAAAATAAACATGAACTGTGAAAGTCATGGGATTTGTTTGCTGCAAAAAATATTTAGTCACTTTGGATAGCAACATCCAACTTGATGCCAATAACTAGTAACCTACACAAACTAGAGCAAAAACTGTAATCCTAAATCCAGTGCACAATAATTAGTCAAAGCATTAAAGACAACAGAGCACATCTGGACTGGGAACTTATCTCTAAGCTGGAAGCCAGGCTAAACCAGACTTACGATGGTTAGTACTCACGTTTTCTACAGATTCTTCCTTTCATGAACTGCAGCAACAAAGAACTACAGATAGCACAGACAGACAGACATCCCTCTTACACCACATGTGTCCGTAAGGTCCAATATAAGACTGAGTACACATGACTGACATGAGGAAGACTAAAATTCTGAAAGTTCAGCAGAAGCCCAAGAAGTCATTATTAATAGCAACAGTGAACAATATGAAGAGCATAAAAAGATACACTCCGTCCATTTATAAAAAGCCTTTATGTAGATGTATCAATATCAGGACAAAGAAGAATGGCCTTCCAGGTGACAATAACTGTGGAATTCAAATCTAGAATGACACTGCACAGCAGCAGGAGGAATTTTTAATGTCTTAGACTGCTTACTGAACACCCCACTAAAGACGCACAGATGTCAGTACTACTGAACTCTACTATTTATAACAGTAAAAAAGAATTATACTAAGTTGCTTAAACATTTTTATTCAGTAAATTAAAAAAAATGCATTTCGCTCCTGTACTAGGAAGCTGTTATCTGAATGTTTTATACAATAAAAAAAAACTTTTTTGCAATATGTCCTCCAACACAAGACTGATGTTCCACGTCTGTAAATGGTTAAAACTGGGTAAACATGAAGCAATGTGGTAGGAAGGTGATGGAATGTAAGAGAGCTCATGTAAGCCTAATGAATGTACAGATACTGCAATACTCACCATACAAAGTTCTCAACAATGATTCATACAATATTTCAAGATAACTGTCATCTAAATTCCCAGTGTGGATAACTCTACGGATGGAGGATAAAGACAACCCATTTCAAACATCATTGATTCCATCATTTCTATCAAGTTAGGTCTGGCCAAAGTTACAAAAATAAACTGCATATATTCCACATGTAACATATATACACACTAAAAGAATGCTTTATTTTAGGGAGGACAAGCCTGCTCGCAGTCCTTACATCCCCACTACTTAATGTCGCGAAAATAGAATTGGGTGGAAATGAAAAAAAAAAAAAAAAACAAAGTCCATTACTGCCAGTCCTGTAACAGAAACAGCGTAGGCAGATTCTCTCTGAGAAATGCTAGTCAACAAGATGCAATTTCATCCACTTGGAACTTCAGTAATAGTAAGAAAACATTTTTATTTACTGCATTAAACAATATCTCAGCTAAAATGTCTCAATCACGCAACTAAAATGGGTATGAAACTGTATTATCTGACATTCAACTGTGCCATTTCCTTTACTCTATAAAAAGAATATTTGCACTAATTCTCTACAGCTATAAAAAAGCCTTTGGGCATAAAATGGTTTACACATTATGCATACTGTTTTGAAACCATGTCCACGTTCTTCCTGTTTAAAGCCTAAAACCAGGGCCAAAAGCATATCTTTCTCCCAAATGCAAGTAAAGACAAATTAAAATAACTTGCAAAACTCTTAATGACCACTTTTGAGAAGGCAACTATTTACCAACATGCCTTCAGTCGCAACAGTTTTGCAGTTCTCTCTAATCTGCAGGCCAAGTGTTGGCCTGGAGCCACACCCAACATGAGAATCAGCAAAATAAATTGGCTGTCAGCTAGTATGCCGTGATGTTAGGTCTCAACATTCTGCAAAGACCATCCAGCTTCTGAAGGACTGAATGCATACATTAACCCCTTCCTAACAAAATAATTAAATTTTAAAGACAAAGGCTGTACCATGCAACATTTAAGAACTGCAGTTTATTAGAAGGAAGGTTTCTAATTAGTTGTCCATCAATTTTACAGTACACAAGTCAAAGCAGCAGCATACAGTGCACATTTTTCACATTCTAATACATATAATTAATTACATCTAGGGAGCTAGGAATTACTAGTGTTCAGTGCATAAGAGGGCACTTTTGTTAAGAGATAAAGACCCAATCCATTTTCTTCCATCATCACATTTGTATGCTTTCAGTATACCTCAGATATTCAGTACTGTGTAAAGATGACCAACCCAACACACAATTCTTAAACGTACATTGTTCATCTTCTGTAGATAACACCCTTCCAGTTACACTTTTTCTATTGCCTACAAAATGTCAGCAAATGCAGAAACTTGAGAGATGATCAGAAATTAAATAACTTGCCTTTCTTGATTCAGTAAATGAATGATATTAATGCAAAAATGCCTTCTACATATATTTTGTAGCACTCTACAAGTTCTTAAATGCCATTTTGAAAAGCTGATAATGGATCAAGAAATGGGATGATTTCCAAAATTAGTTATATTTTTTTCTTTTAATTAGAAGGAAGACTTTTTTTGTCTATGGGATCCTGCCATCAACCACTTTAAGTAATACAATCAATCCCAATGTCACAAAAAGGCTCAGGCAAAAATGTCCCCCACTGTGAAAGTGGCTTTTAAGTTTTCTAACCCTAAAATTTTTCTTAATCATACTTTTTTCAAGCTGTTTCAGATTGCTCGATTAAAGGTTATAGAATATATCACTGCAGTCAACAAGTAGATCAGTAAAATTCACTAACTGGAAAGAGAAGTAAAACAGTGGTATGATGATTAGGAGTGATTAGGTACGCCAATTACAATTAAATGGGCTACAGAACACACTTTTCTTACTTTGGTAGATATGTACTGGTCAGATTTAATACTGTTGTCTTTTAATGTCCGCTTGTATATATAATGATGCCTGTGGGAACTGTTTCACAGTAAAACTGCAACAAAATATGAAACAAGCACATGTAAACAGCTGTAGCTACGGCAGAGTAAAAGATACAGCTACATCAGACACAAGCTGCAAGGGGGTGCAACTGGCAGCTGCCAGTCGGGCACACAACTGCAGCACTGGGCATTCCCACAAAAAGCTGAGGGCGATATCTCTACTACTTTAATGAATGTTGATACTGCATTTGCAGAGCTCAGCATACTAGTAACTGCATAAGGAGCTTGCTACAGTTACAGTTCAGAGTGGAGGATTTTTTGTGTCTTAAATTTTGGCAAAAGGTTTTTTGCAATTGGTCTTCATTCAGCTCTTTCCCTTCATCAACTTTGGGATGATGGAGGTACCAGTTTGGGGAGCTACAGCTCTGCAAATAGTACAGGCACTTGTTTTTTTTCCTGTAGGGAAAGTGCAGACAGATACACTTGCTGCAGTCACTTAACGTATTACCTCATGACTGAAACCTCTCTAAAAATCATGTTTTAATTTTAATTTTAACAGACATGAAAAGAGGAAGGGACATCTTGACCGGATTCATTAAAGGGACAAAGGCTGGTAATGAAGGTTTTGCTAATTTTATCTACCATTGTTGACTCATCCTGGGAACCCTCCTTCCAGGGTTCAGGTGAGTGCAAATCACACTCTTCTTACAATATCCAGCCTAACCGTCAATTTCAGTTTGTCTGTTGCTTGGATACTGCTGCCCAAGGACTTCCTGTTCCTCTGCTGATCTAATTTACCTTTTGTTTTGCTTGTTAACATTTTTTTAGGTAATATCAGAGAAACTACAGTAATTCAGCTAGGTTAGTGTCAAAATTAGTCAACTAACTAGTCAGTTTTTCTAATACCATGCAGTAGTTTAAAAGCTGCATTACATTTCTCTGTTCAATCACATACCTGTTTGTATATTTAAATTCTAGCAAAAATCATATATACAGTTTTAGAAGTATGTGGTTGGTTGCTTTTTAATTCAAACAATGGTAATTGCACTATGTTGGTAAAGTATAGTTGCTGGTATAAGCCTGTGGAGCAGAGAGGCAGAGATTGCTTAGCTTATATTACATCTAATTTTTAAAAGTAGTACATTATCATGTAACCTTGGTACACCAGACTAGTCTTGTTGATGGGCAGTGCACTACATTGGAAGGTGGAAACGCGGCTGTAGCAGAAAGTTTTTACAATGCTCATTGGACATTGTGGTTGCAGTTACGGTGGATAAGGAAGCACTGGAAGGCACCGAATTCAGAGGGAGCTGAGTGAGGTGAGTGAATGCCTTGGAAGCCAATGGCTATAGCTCTTCTCTGTAGTTGTACAATGAGAAAACTATTTGGATTTGGCTGGTGTTGGACATTGTCAAAGGTAGCACTGCTCATTTACCATATTCTCTTAATTCCAAACATTCTCGTTTATTTATTTTTTTATTCATTTAGTCTTAGCTAGGACCTTGGTCCCTGACACTAACAATGGTGTCATTTTTTGATCTGATAATTGCTTTTTAATTGTTAATTTATGCTGTTTTTCCCAAATCTTGTGAGGTTACATTTTTTGTCAATAAATGAGAGGTCACTACTACTGCACTAGGTATGGCTATTTTTTTTTTTTTTTGGTAGAATAATTAGGGTAGCTAGTTTGAAATGATCAACTAATTTCATTATCCAAAGATCACTTCATTTTTTAAATCTGAATAGTACGATACAAAATAGCTTCATTAAACAGCCCCACTGGGCACCACCACTGAAAGCAACACTGGGAAGGACAGGTAGCCCGACCACTTACTTTATGATCAACCAATGTTTTATCCACTGGGCTACATATTAGTTAACAATTAATGGATTTAATCTGTCAATGTCCCCATTACGGGAGAGACTATTCAATGCTTAGCAAAGCCAACATAAGTAGCATGGGGCTATCAGGCTTTCAAGTGATGTTGCTAACTCAGATTAAAATGGTGGGATCCACCTTTAAACCCATACTGTTCCCTGTCTAACAGAAGTGGGCTCCCTGTGTCATATCTGGAAAAGTTATGTTACAGCTCCAGTATTTCACACTAAATACTGGGCAAGGCTGATGTGTATGAAATTGCTTTGATCCGATGCAACTTATCTCACCCCCTCCCGTACCTTTATGAACTGGTACTACAACACAGTCATCATACATTAGTCATACATTATGGACATATTCACGTTAACATTTTGTTCAACATAAGGAATGGTAGACTATATTGGTATTCCTTGATTTATGTATGGAAAATAACCAGATACATGGGTCTGGTCCCATGCAGTTATGTAAGGATGTTGCCTTGTGTCAGAATACTTTGACACAGGTCTCTGCTTATTGTTAAATCTGCACTTCTTGTGGACACATTGCTGATTTTGCTATTTTGTTCTGCTGACTATATCCAGCCTAACCAAGGTACAAGTGCCTGTTTGGAGTTTGCATGTTCACCCTATGTCTCTGTAGGGTTCCTCCCACTCCAAAAAACATGCAGTGTTTCCAGCTCAAACTCACCAATGAATGGAGCTGTGGGCAAAAGCATAGGCTCTACATGGTGAGCTATATGGGGAAGAGTTACACAGACCAACTGCTTTGGGCATCTACTGTGGTGTGCAGTATCCTCAAGACAGGAGAATACAGATCACAGACTGCATGTCATGGCAGGGCTAGCCACTCAGCAGTGTAAAAAGTGGCTCTAGGTGATTCGGTCATATTGACTAATGTCACAGAGTGGAGCAAAGGTATTTGTCAGTGATAAGTGGGTTGTGGACCCAACCTATGCCAGGGACTCATGCTTACAGTGGGAGGGGTTTATGTGCCCCAATTGGCTAGTGTGTGCCCACCATAAAGCCCAGCAGCCCTGATCAATAAGTGACTGGCTGGACGGTGTCTAGTTGCCCACCATGGGTTACCTGGGATAGCCCTGTTGAGTGAAATCTGGATGTAAAACCAATCAAACTGCCAAACTAAGAATTGCTACACAATGTGGGTTCGCTGACAGGACACAGCTTTGAAGTGGATGACATGATGATAGGGAGGAGGCTGGACATCCTATGTATCCAAGAGACAAGATGGAAGGGCAGTGCATCAAAGCCACTTGGGCTTGGGATCGAGAGTCTACTACTCAGGAGAAGGACAGGCTAGAAATGGTGTGGGAATTGTGGTGGGAGAGGGGCTTCAGAAGGCAGTGAGGGATGTCATCAGAATTAGCGACAGACTCATGGCAATTAGAGTCTAGTGCAATGACAGGGCATTATTCATGATCTTAGCCCATGTCCCACAGTGGGGTTGTGATAGTGAGGAAAACAGTACATACAGACAGCAGTTGCAGGACCTACTGGACAAAGCAGGACAAAATGAATTGGTGTTGATAATGGGGTTACTTGAATGCACATATTGGGACAGACAGAAAAGGACATGAGGATTGCCTGGGTCCACATGGGTGGGGCAACAGGAATAGAGGAGGACAGGCCATTCCAGACTTCTGTCTGGCAAATGACTGCTAGTAATCAACACATGGTTCAGAAAGACAGACAGTCAGAAGATCACATACAAGAGTGGCCAACAGGCAACTTGGGTAGACTTCCTCCTAGTAAGGAAAGGGCACTGGGGTAAAATCAATGATTGCAAAGTCATCCCAAGTGGCACCTATGTCTCTAATGGATACAGGTAACCTGTAAATGGTTCATCTCGCAGGCACATGCTTACACTTTTCAAGGGTATCAGAACTTGTCAGAGATTTGGGATGCATGGCTAGGCTTAAAAAGGCCTTTGTGGTCGTTAGCCTAGTAAACACCTATGAGCATGTCAGCCCACAGCACAAACCACAGATTGCCACAATTAGCTGCAAGTACTGGTCAGAGAAGGCTCTAAGGTCAATAGAGACCAATCTAAAGACCTGGAAGTTGACTGGACTGAAGAGAAAGTACAACGGTTCAAAGAATAAAGAAAACCCCACAAAAGCTGTACTACCCCAGACACACCCTACAATGAGAGAAGGAGAGGAGCCCAACCTAGAAAAAGCAAGAATAGCACTAAAGAAAATAAAGTCAGGGAAAGCAGTAGGCTTAGATGAGATCGCAGCAGATATGATAAAGATGTTGGGTGGGATAGGGGAGAAATGGTTTCTGAGGGTACTCACAGCAGTGTGGAAAGAAAGGTGTATTCCAGATGACTGCAGAATAAGCATACTCATGCCAGTGTACAAGAACAAAGGTGACATCCACAACTGTGGGCAGCACAGAGACATCAAACTCCTGTCAAACTGCATGAAAGTTCTGGAGAGGGTGATTGATAAATAGATAAGTAGAGCAGTAGAATGTAAGATAGGAAATGAGCAGTTCGGATTCAGATCAGGATGCAGCACAACTGACCCGATGTTTGAAGTGAGACAGAGTTTTGAGAAGAAGCTAGATATGAGTTGAGAGTCCAACTGGGCATTCCTAGACTTGGAGAAAGCATATGACAAGGATCCCAGAAAGCTGAGCTGGGCAGAACCTGCAGTGGTCCGAAGTCTCAGAAACATTGGTAGAATTAGTGCAGGCTATGTACAAGGACCTAATGACTCAAGTACAAACAGTGTTCAGGCTCACAGAGGGCTCCCAGTGGGAGTGGGTATGCACCAGGGTTCAGCTCTGAGCCCACTGTTGTTCATACTGGTGATGGACTACATTAGCAAACAGGTTGGAGGGGACAGATCAACAAAGCTGCTGTATGCAGACGATGTGGCATTACAGGCAGACTCTGAGCAAGAACTTTAGCAAAGGATAGGAGAATGGAATGCAAAACTGAAGGCACATGGGATGAAACTAATTACAGATAAGACAGTAGTAATGACAAAAAATTAGGGAAATCAGAAGAAGCTAAGAATTGAGATGACGGGGAAGATAGTGGAACATGTTAACAGCTTCAAGTATCTGGAGGGGTGGTTGAGGAGAAGGGAAGTTTGAATGAAGAGGTCAAAGGCAGAATCACAGGGGCTGCAGCCAACTGGCACAGGGTCTCAAGTGTAGTGAATGACAGAAGAATGCCAAAGAATCTGAAAAGTAAGGTGTACAAGACTGTGGTGTAAAAAGTACTACTGTAAGGTACAGAAGCAGATAAGGAAACGAAGTACTGAAAAAAGTGGTAGGATACACACTGTGGGACAGATGAGGTAGAAGCCAAAGTAGCTCCAATTGCAGAAAACATCAAAGAGAACAGATTATGGTGGTTTGGACGAGTGCAGAAAAGCAGAAGACAATCTGGTGAAGAAGATTTGGGAAAGACAGGAAGAAGGCAAGAGGAAATAAAGATGTCCAGCAAAAAGATGGATGGATTGTGTGTGAGAAGATATGGGACAGTCAGACATGAGTGTTGAAGAAGGCAGGAGTGTGGCACTGAATCGAGAGAGATGGCGACAGTTCATGCGATACCCTCATGCCATGTAGAAAAATGTGAAAAAAGGGTGGTTGATGATGAAAAATATGTTCTACTGACTGTTGTGTTATAGAGTTTAAATAACATTGCACTATTGCATCTCATTGGTACTGTACTGTTCACTTTAGTTTTGCTGATTGTTGTGTTAAGTTTAAATATGGCACCTTGTTGCTCTGATATTACTGTTCACTAATGGCAATATGTAAAATACTACTACAGTGCTGCCAGTCATCAATACTGTGTATATAAAGAAACTAACTTATCTCAGTTACTGATTACACTTTCATCACTGGTGATCTTGCATTACTGCTTGTTAAAGATTACTGTAGTGTTACGGTACTTAAAGCTACTACTCTGCAATCCTACATTAGAGAGTACAGATTTACCCACGACATATACTTTTATTACTTGGCTGACTGCCATGCTGAAACTACAGTAAAACAATTTGCTTTGCAGTTACTGCACATAAAACTACTCCTATAGATTACATGGAGCCATTACAGTCCCTGCACACAAATCCAGTGGGTTAGACTACGTGTTGCGCATTGCTTTTACTAGCTTGGCAGAGCCCACATTCTCCTACAGGGTAAAACTACTTGATTTAAATTTGCTGTTACTCACTACCTTGGTGAACCTATAAATGTGTCACCTTTACATATTTTTTCATTTACACTTATGAATACGACAGTAGTCACAGCTCATACTATTGTATACTTTATCCATATCCCATATTATCACCTTGCTCTAGTTCAATCAATTATCCCGCTCTGTCTTACATCAATAAGAAGTTATCGCCTGTTCTGATTTGGTGCACCCTTCATCTGCACTGGCTATTTACGGAATCTTAGCCAGCTTTTGCCTGTTCTGTAGCCAGTGTGGCAGCACTAGGTATTCTGAGGTAGTGTAGTAACTGCCTCATGCTTACCACCAACTCTTTTCTGCTACCTCACAATTATTCAAGAGTTGAAGTGGAAATATTTATTTAACTTGAATGCTACCTTCTTGCCTCAGAACATATTCAGTAAGCATTTCCACTAAACCAACTTACACTGAGGTCATTAAAAGAACATAGCCTAAGCCTCCCAGGCTAAAAATCAAGAAACGTCAGACATTTCAATCAAAAACATACTCCCAGCTAGTCATACACACACCTCTAACAGTCACAAGGGTGCAGACTGCAAGCCTTGCAGCCCAATGAGATTGCAGCAAATCACAATAAAGTTTTATCAAAAAAGCAACTCTACTGTCAGGCAAACACCACCCTCATCAGGATGGATAAGAATAGGGTGACAATTAGCGACCTTTCCAAAGACAGTATTTAGGATGTAACTAAGGCCTGCAGATTCTCCCATTCTGACATGACAGTATTCCATGTGGGTTTGAATGACCTTAAGCACTACATCCAGTAGGACATGCAGAAGTATATGACTGAGCTTATTATACATGTATCTGAAGCAAGGAAAGGTCTGGAATGGCATTTTGCAATCACCAAGAATAACACAGACTATAACTGGCTATGAAGCTAGTGTCATTCTAGGGGATTCCACTTTGTCAGCTTGGGATAATGCATCTTTCAAGCCTTTCTGCTTTGCTAAGGATCATTTGCACTTCTCTCACTGAGACCTTCACAACCTGGCTAAAGCCTCTGCTGTCCACATAGTACCTTTTTAGGCAGAGTCCATTTGCTGAATATTCCAATCTCAAATTCTAAATTGGAACACATTGATGTTGCTCTAACTCAGGACCAGAAGTCTTCTTGCATATACTGCTCATCACATCTTCAGACTTGCTGGCAATTGTGGATGAGTATTAGTTAATTGTCAAGGATCTCTCTAAAGATCATTTACTACAAAAGTGCTAACCAAGACCAAAAATACTTCTGCCATGGGACTTGACAATATACTTGGATTGTTCAACTAATAGTGTTAAACATGCCCTTGCATTTCACACTCCTCAAACTGTTTAACTTAAGTTTAGCTGCTGGTTTGGTTCCTGATAAGTGGCACACAGTAGTGGTGTTGCTATCTGTATAGGTGGCCTTACAAGTGACCCAGGTAAATACAGACTTCCCAACCTTAAAAGACTCATCTGCAAAACCATGAAGTGTGTAATAACTGACATCAAACTTTGATAAAGAATCTTGTTAGACTTGACCCACAAGAGTTTGGTTTGCAAAAGGTAAAGCATGTCTATTTACTTGGGTAAATTTCTTCAAAAGCTCTAAGGAGGCTGTAGATGGTGGCCATGGAGTATATGTGGTGTTATCTTGACCTGGCCAAAGCCTGACACTGTTCCCCACTGATGGCACCATATGAAAGGTAAGTGCAGTGCGAGTTGCAGGTGTCTCATTAGAATGTATGAAATTGGCCAGGGGTGTCCCTAGGGGTTCGTCGCCGAGACCATTTGGTATTTTCTTCTCAGATCTCTAAGTAGAGAACCAAGACATTTGGCTAACAAAGTCTGCAGATGACTGTAAACTAGGGGGTTGATGTTACTTCACTATGAAACACAAAGCCTTCAAAATGACTTCTCCCTAGTAAATTTTGGTGTACTAAAATGGGCTCAAAATAATGTTATAAAGTGTTAGCATCACTTTTGGTAGATGTCACCCTCCTCTTCATCATACTGTCTAGACAATACACCTCTACAAAGCAAAAATTTAGTTATGGACGTAGGGTAATTAGGCTGATGGCTTCCTCTCTTTTGACAATCATGTAACACTAGTTGTCAGGAAAAAATTTTATTTAGCCAAGCTAACTGCCAAAGAAATAGGATTAGGTCTAAAGAGGTAATCACTCTCTTATAATTCGGCATCGATCAGGCCAATTACAGATTAAAACACCCCCTTTGTGACATATCTCACTAAACATATAAGCAATTAGAAAGACCCCAAAAGTCCTTAACCAAAATGATCACAGGCCTAACATTCCTGTGCTACCAAGACAGGCTGGAAGCTCTATCCCTTTACTCAGTGTCTTACAGACTTTTGAGGAGGAAGATCCCAGTCTCTCTTACTATGCCATTAGAGAACTAAGTGGCCAGGGTCACCTGTTTCTCTACAAGTCCAAAATCTCCACAAAGACCAGAATTGGGGACCTACATTTTTTTACCAACAGAAATAAAACACAGTGGATGGGCAGGTTTATAACCCTGCACCTTCTAAACCTATGGAATAAACTTCAACATTTTTAGCTGGTGATCTGCTATTGAGAGTATGGCAGTCTAAGGAAAGTGCTATCAATACAGAATTTAAAGGCAACTCCCAGCTACCACCTGTGTCTCCCAGCAACAGTTTATACCGCCCAAACTGGCAATGCAGACTCGAAGAATGTGAAGACACTATACTGAAGTCCTGATTTTCTGTTATTCAAAGTCTGACTTTCTTCAAAATATTCCTTTTCAGGTAAGTCAGTCTTGGAGTTGAATGTATTGCCTCTCATATAAGATACAGGGGAGCACTTGCCCACTACAAAAAAAAAAAGTTTAAAGAAGAAAAGCAATGGTCATTATTTGCTATTCTCTTTTTTTTTTTGGGTACAGAAAACAGAGCTAACTGGTTTACATACTAAACTTTCAACAGTGTTTGTTATATTCTACAGCCACAATTTCCATTTAATTCTGAGTTGAGGAGTTGTCTAATGTAATCCAAAACCACTCTCAGTACATTTCTTAATCCTAACTCAGCGTCAGTTTGGGATGGCACAAGTAAGGGCCAGGTTTGTTTTTTTTAGACATATGGTTAATCATCAGATATATTTTATAAACAACTAAACGGGAAAAGAAAACAATGACCCTTATCTGGTAACTGAACACAGGACCACCCTCCCCAATTCCATACCATCAAGGAGCCTCTGGACAGTTAGGTACCTGGGTTCCCCAAGAGCAGTTTCTTCTTTCAACTAGGATACCACCATGTGAATACACAAGCATTCATCACAACAAACCAGTAGTCTAGTACTGAGTTAACAACTAAACGGGAAAGGAAAATCACTAGCCTGTCTGGGGACTGAGCCTCGGACCACCTCCATTCAGTGCAGTTGTCACTGCCACTGGACCAACAAGGAGTTTCTGGATAGTTACACACATCGCTCCCCCAAGAGCAGCTTCTCCTTTCAACTATGAAACCACCATGATGGTGATTTTGAACACACTGGCATTCAATGTAGAGCAAACAGATGTTGTAAGATGTGAGGATGTATACTTTTCATAATTAAAAAAAAAAGGTTGCAGCTAATTTTTTTTACAGAAATCCACTGGTACTCAACTGCTGTTCAGTATCCATGGTTGAGGGGATAATAGCGCCCAGGTTGCAGTCATCAGCAAATGTGCTCAACCACAATTCTGGGATACTGGCTTGGATGACTTGCAAAACAACAAGACAGCACTGCTTCCTGCTAGATAGCAGATTTTCAATCCAGCCAAGTGAGGGTTTTTTCAATAAGTTTGTCTAATTTTTCAACACCAGGATGAGGGTGGTATTAAAAGCATTAGGTGAACATAAGAGGAGTGCACTGAGTGATCACTGTCCACAGCTTCTGTAGCCTTCCTGAAGAATCTAACTACATTTAGGAAGCAGGATCTGCTTTTCACAAACCAAAAACGATTGGGGTCTATCAGTTAAGTTGCCCAAGTCCACTTAAATAAGCTCTGCTATATGTTCTAAGGCTCTGCATGTACGGCTGATGACGTTGATGGCCTTACAATTGCCTGGGTCCACAGAAGGGCCACCCTTGTCTAGGGGGAGTCACAGTGGATAGTCTTCACCAGTCATGAGGCCCAAACACTGCATAGTAGAGGCTCAGTCAGTCCACAATTTGCACTGTTGAGAATGCTGCCCGGTATGTTGTATGGTCCCAGGAAAGCATTTTTAGCCCCTGTGCAGGATTATAAGAATCATTCCAAATGGATTTTGAGATTGGAGACTGTAAAGTGGTGACCAGGGAAAGTGTAGTTAGGCAGAATAGGACGGTGGTTTGTAAGATGACGTTGGTGATCAAGAGGAGGAGGAGGAGGAGGAGTGTGAGGGCAGCACCAAGGATCAAATAGTGGAAATTGAAAAGGGTAATTGTGAGGTGGAGTTCAGGGAAGAGTTAAGACAGGCACTGGGTGGCAGTGAAGAGTTACCAAATAGCTGGGTAACTACAGCAGAGCTAGTAAGGGAGATGGCTAGTAAGGTGCTTGGTATGACATCTGGACAGAGGAAGGATGACAAGGAGACATAGTGGTGGAATGAGGAAGTACAGGAGAGTATACAGAGAAAGAGGTTGGCAAAGAAGAAGTGGGATTGTCAGACAGATGAAGAAAGTAGACAGGAGTATAAGGAGATGAGGTGCATGGCAAAGAGAGAGGTGGTGAAGGCTAAGGATAAGGCATATGAAGGGTTGTATGAAAGGTTGGACACTAAGGAGAGAGAAAAGGACCTTTACCAATTGGCTAGACAGAGGGACCGAGCTAGGAAAGATGTGCAGTGGGCAAAGGTGATAAAGGATAATGAGGGAAACATACTTACAAGCGAGGAGTGTGTGTTGAGCAGATGGAAAGAGTACTTTGAAGGGTTGATGAATGAAGAGAATGAGAGGGAGAGAAGGTTGGATGATGTGGGGATAGTGAATCATGAAGTGCAATGGATTAGCAAGGAGGAAGTAAAGATAGCTATGAAGAGAATGAAGAATGGAAAGGCTGTTGGTCCAGATGACATACCTGTGGAAGCATGGAGGTGTTTAGGTGAAATGGCAGTGGAGTTTTTAACCAGATTGTTTAATGAAATTTGGGAAAGTGAGAGGATGCCTGAGGAATGGAGAAAAAGTGTTTTGGTACCGATTTTTAAGAATAAGGGTGATGTGCAAAGCTGTAGTAACTACAGAGGAATTAAATTGATCAGTCACAGCATGAAGTTATGGGAAAGAGTAGTGGAAGTTAGGTTAAGAAGGGATGTGATGATTAGTGAAAAGCAGTATGGTTTCATGCCAGGAAAGAGCACTACAGATGCGATGTTTGCTCTGAGAGTGTTGGAGAAATACAGAGAAGGTCAGGAGGAGTTGCATTGTGTTTTTGTAGACTTAGATAAAGCATATGACAGGGTGTCTGGAGAGGAGTTGTGGTACTGTATGAGGAAGTCGGAAGTGTCAAAGAAGTATGTAAGAGTGGTACAGGATATGTACGAGGGTAGTGTGACAGCAGTGAGGTCTGCGGTGGGAGTGACAGATGCGTTTAAAGTGGAGGTGAGATTACATCAAGGATCAGCTCTGAGCCCTTTCTTATTTGCAATGGTGATGGACAGGTTGACAGACTAGATCAGACAGGTGTCCCTGTGGACTATGATGTTTGCAGATGATATTGTAATCTGTAGTGAGAGTGGGGAACAGGTGGAGGAGACCCTGGAGAGATGGAGATATGCTCTAGAGAGAAGAGGAATGAAGGTCAGCAGGACTAAGACAGAATATATGTGTGTGAATGAGAGGGAGGATAGAGGAATGGTGAGGATGCAGGGAGTAGAGGTGGCAAAGGTGGATGAGTTTAAATGCTTGGGATCAACAGTTCAGAGTAATGGTGAGTGTGGAAGAGAGGTGAAAAAGAGAGTACAGGCAGGATGGAGTGGGTGGAGAAGAGTGTCAGGAGTGATTTGTGACAGACTAGTACCAATAAGAGTGAAAGGGAAGGTCTACAAGAGAGTAGTGAGACCAGCTATGTTATATGGGTCGTTGGTTTGGACATGTGCTGAGGAGGGATGCTGAGTTTATTGGGAAAAAGATGCTAAGGATGAAATTACCAGGTAACAGGAAAAGAGGAAGTCCTAAGATAAGGTTTACGGATGTGGTTTGAGAGGACATGCACGTGGTTGGTGTGACAAAGCAAGATGCAGAGGACAGGAAGAAATGGAAACAGATGATCTGCTGTAGCGACCCCTAACGGGAACAGCCGAAAGAAGATGATGATGATTCCAAATGGATTTTAGGGAAAACTAAAATTTCAAGGATAGAGGACAACAATGTGGGTGGGGAGTAAAGTTAGTGCTGAATTTGCCTATTAATATATTGGCTACATCCCTGGGATTAGACTGCATTGTATCATGGATGAGCTAAGTGCACTGTTGAACAATACTACTTAGTTTTCTGATAGCTGAAGATTTGTGTTTTCCTTTTGGCTTCTGTATCAAGCTCAAATTCTTACTTTGCTTCACATTTTCTAATAGTACCTTTAGGTTCCATGCTCACGTTTCATTGAGGGTTTGAGGTGGAGGGATGGTAATTTCTTTCATATAGTTTAGTTCTCTAGTTTATGGGGCTCTACGGCATAGCCGGCTTTAGGCACCAGCGAACCATGGGGGCCCCCCAGCTACAGCAAGGTATTTTATCTTGCTATTTTGTAACATGTCTGTCAAACCAACAAAAGCTAGTACAACAATCTTGTATACTTAACAAACCAGGCGGGTAATAATGATGGCTGCTTATATCCTTTAAAATTTAAAGATCTCTGGTTATTGTAACAATGTTTTGTCAAGTAACAGGCTTAACAATTCCATTAAATATTTTACCACTGAGAGTGCCGCTGGCTTAGTTAAATCCTGCTGGTGGACATTCTCCCTACTAAAACTAACAAAATTGCCAAGCTTTAGGTACCTGCGATACCCTGGCTGCAGCAGAATTCATCATTAATCATCCCCGACTGTGTGGAAGCCTCACAAAAGCTGCTGCTTGTTTGAGGAAAAATGAAGAGAAAAAAATGTATTAATTTTCTGATTATGCTTATTAACCTGAACACAAATGTGATATGACACTGTTAGGATAAAGCTGATAATGAACATGAGCAAGGCAAAATTAAGGAAGTTCTGTGAAATCGGGTATAGTGGCAGGTATGCATTACTCCTCAATGAGGTAAATAAAAGAGATTTACCCCTGCTGCCATTTGGCGACTGCTAAACAGCAGTCACTGATCTGGTGTGGCAGTACTAGTGTTAGCACAATTTATTATTATTTGCTGAAAGTACTATGGCTTATGCTTGTGTGTAAAAATATCACTGATGTTCATCTGTGCACACACCTAATAATGCCTGAACACGTACATTACCCTTCTGGATGTCAGTAAAAAATGTAGCTAACAAGTAATTTTGAACTTCAAAAGTAAGGATCAAAATATATCATAGAACATTAATGCATTTAGATCTTCTAGGAGTCTGGTGGCCCCCACTCCCCAGACTGCATAAATGGCTACAGGGGCCCCCCCTAATCATCACTGATCGGGTTAGGGCCCCACAAAAGCTGTTGCTGGTTCAAGAAAAATGAGCAGGAAAAAATATATTAATTTTCTGATTATGCTCTTTAACCTGAACAGGGCTGTGATATGACCCTGTTAGGATAAAGCTGATCAAGGCCTCTACTCTCAACTGCACTCATTCTAAAACCAGCCTCCTCGGATATGTGTGGACTAAAAGTTGCTGTAGGTTATGTGAGGGGCTGGGGATTGTATGGTCATTGTTTTTTTACTTTTCTCACAGACCTCAGAGGTGTAAAAATAAAGATACTATAGCTTGTGTATAAAGCATTATACCAACTAGGAGCAACAAAATGGAATACATTACCATAATCATGATTTTTTCACTTTGCTCACAATCACATATCACGCACATATACATACAGGTGGCTGCCTTTGGAGATCAGGGGAGAGGAATGAAGAGGCCTGCTATGCATACGTACGGCAGTAGTCACTTAAAATATATTACTGGCCATTTGAAATTCTGCCTTCATCCCAATCTAACACCAGGGAGATGCACTGACAGTGACTATCTTTTCAGGGGGCAGGCAATATTCCCACATAGGATATGTGCATCTTCACAACAATTGTCTTGTTAGTTTATTGTGAGCTATTTTGTCAACTTGGAACATTAAACCTCAAGTATAACTTATGTCTTCCTTGAAAGAAAAAAAATAAAACTGCAATTCTTTTCTTACACATGACGTTTGTTTAGACCACCATTGGATTAAAAGGTTAGGAAAATGCTCTAAAGTGCATCCTAGAGCATCAGTAAGCCCTATGGCTTCTGGTGATATCAGCATGAGTTATTTCCTAAATGGTTATTACTGTGCTGGCTTGGTCAGGAAAGGTATGTTGAAAAGATGCAAGGAAAAAGTACAGCTGTGTACACTTACCATAAATGTAGATGTTTTGAGTGTATTCAGTGTTGCAGTCATTACATTTGGGTAATCTGCTGACAGGTTGCCCTCAGTCAGCTGAGAAAGGCTGCAGAAGTAGATGCAGTCCTGGTGGAATGAGATCTGATCCCCTGGGGGATAGGTTTTCCATGGTGCTTACAACAGAAATGAATGCAATGGCTTATCCATTTAGAAATGGTTTGTTTTGAAATAGCCTTCCCCTATGCCCCAGCAGCAAATGTCACTAGCAATTGTTCAGATTTTCTTCGAAATTTAGTTCTGTCCAAGTAGAATCTAAGTTGTCTGTGCACGTCAAGGAATGCAGAATCCGTTCCCCTTTGTTTTGTGGATTGGGATAGAAGTTTGGCAAATGAATGGACTGGTTAAGAGCCACATTGGAAACCACCTTGGACATGAAGGATGGATTGGTCCTCAGAGATGCCCTGTCCTCATGAAAGATGATGAAAGGCTCCACTGCCATAAGGGCCTGTAATTCAGATATCCTTCTAGCTGAACCGATTGCTAAAAGGAAGGCTGTTTTCCAGGAAAGAAATTTTAAGTCTGCAGTAGCAGCTGGCCCGAAAGGAGGCAGAGTGAGCTTCTCCAAAACAAAGTTAAGGTCCCAGGCAGGGGTAGGAGCTCTCCTGGTGGTATCAAGTTCTTTGCCCCTCTGAGATACTGTTTGAGCAGGGAATGAGAGAAGAGGGCTGGTTCTGTGTTACAGTGAGTTGAAATAGCTGAAGCGTGGATTTTAATACAGGAAAAAGACAGGCCCTTGTGAAGCATCACAGTTAAGTATTGCAAAATCTGACGTAAATTGGGCGCTGCTGTGCTCAAACCTAAAGATTGGTTCATGGCACAGAATCTTTTCTATTTGTCAGCATAAGATTTTCTAGTACTAGGCCTTCTCGCCTCCAACATGACATCCATCACAGGTTTGCTGAGGGATGATAAGGGTGAATTTAAGTGATTAGCCAGGCTGCAAGGTTCAATGTTGGAAGCGGAGGGTACAGAATTTGGTTCTCCTGCTGAAACAGCAAAGAAGGGGTCTGAGGCAGGTGCCATGGAGATATTTGTGACACACTGTGCAGGAGTGGGTACCAGTGTTGGTGTGTCCAGTCTGGAGCAATCAAAATCATTCTTGGTTTGTCCTGTTTGACTTTTAGCAGAACTTTGGAGAGCAGAGGCAGAGGGGGAAAGGTGTAGACTGATAGGTTTTCCAGCTTTCCATCCACTTTCCAGTCTTTTTTGTGGGGAGTCCTTGTGCAAAACTTGTCCAACTGGTAGTTTTGGGGGAGGCAAATAGATCTATGTCTGGGCTCCCCCATTTGCTTGTCAACATGTTGAAAATCTGTGGTTCCAGTTTCCACTTGTGTTGGCCCATGAGATTTTTGCTTAGTCCGTCTGCCAGTGTATTCAATTTTCCTGGCAGGAATTGAGTTTGTAGGTGCTCTTGGTAGCTCAAGGCTGTGTTCCACAATGCCATGGCTAGTCTGCAGAGGGGGTAAGAATGTGTACCCCTCTGCTAGTTTATGTACCACATAACCGCGGTGTTGTCCATCTTTACCATTAGTTGTCCTGGAAGAATGTAGTCCTTGAAGGCTGTCAGAGCATTCTGTACAGCTAACATTTCTTTTTGATTGATATGTAGGTGCATTTGATTTGGGTTCCATTTGCCCTGAATGCACTTCCCTACCAGGTGAGCCACCCATGCATAGTCTGATGCATCTGTAGTTAGGGTTTGGGTGGCAGGGGGGTAGTGTGAATGGCAGTCCCTTGTTTTGGTGGCAGGCCTCTACTCACCATAGGAATTCCAGGCATAGGCAAGGTATGATAGGAATCATTGTTTCCAGGCTGTGACAATGTTGACTCCCATAGACTTTTAAGTACCACTGTAGTTTCCTCATATGCAGTCTTGCATATGGAATTAGAGGAATGCAGGAGGCCATGAACCCCAAGGCTTGAAGTATTTGTCTTGCAGACAGTAGGGTTTTTGTGGCCACTTGTTTGAAGTAAGTTACCAAATGAATTTGCTTCTCTGGCATGAGGAAAGTCATCTGGGCAGTTGCTTTCAAGCTTGCACCCAGGAATGTAATCTGTTGAGAGGGTACCAGTTGTGATTTATTTTCATTTATGGTGTACCCCAGACAAGTTAGAACCCTTTTTACAAACACCAGATGATTTAGAAGTATGCACTGGTTTTCTGCCTGAATTAGACAATCGTCCAGGTATGGATATATTTAAATATTTCCTTGCCTGCAAAATGCAATAACTGGAGCCAGGCACTTTGTGAATACCCTGAGCACAGTAGACAAGCCAAAGGGCAGTGCAGAGAACTGATAATGCAAGTAGCCTGCTTTGAAGCGTAGGTATCTTTGCAAGATTCCCTGACTGGGATGTGCAGGTATGTGTCTTTTAAATCTAGAGTTGCCAACCAGGCATCTTTGCCTAGCTAAGGAAATAACTGGTGAAGAGTCAGCATCCTGAATTTTGGAATGTCCAGATTGGTGTTTAGAGTAGACAGGTCCAGAATTGGACGCCATGATTTGTCTTTTCTGGGCACCAGAAAAAGCTTGGAATAGAAACCTTGTCCCTTTTCCTCTTCTGGTACTGGTTGAATAGCCCCATGTTTAAGAGGGAAAGTACTTGTTTTTGATCCTCTGCCCACTGATTTGGGGGCAGGTCTGGCCACCCGTTTGGTGATGGCAACGTGTGGAAATGAAATCTGTATCCCTGGGACACTATATTTAAAACCCATTTGTCCTGGGTTATGAGTTCCCAGTTCTTTGCATGAAGAGCAATCTTCCCCCCCAAAGGGGGTGGCTAAAAGGCAAGTGCTTGGTAATTTTAAAAGGAAGTCATTGAGACTGTTTATCATAGGGGTGCCTTATTTCCAGATTTGGAAGTGGAGGCCCCCCATTGCTTAGTTCTGAGAGTCCCCTGGGACTGAAACCTGGTGCTTTTGGTGTGTCTGGGTTTGGCTTGAGAGGATCTGGAAGGAGCTGGAAAAGATCAATTCTTAGTAGGCCAGTGCCTACTAAATCTTGGAGGTTGCACTTGTAAGAAATCTTTAACAGTTTGCATAGATTTAGCTTTATCTTCCATCTTTTTTAGAACTTCTTCAGCCTTATTGCCAAACAGACGGTCCTGATTTAAAGGAGCATCCAACAATTTTGCTTTAACATGATCAAGCAAAGATTGCTCCTTAAGCCAAGCATGCCTTCTAAGCACAGACCCAGTAACAGCAGCCCTGCAGGAGGCCTCTAAAGAATCAAAACCACATTGCAATGTATGTTTTCCAACTTGTTCAGCAGAATGCAATAAATCCTGTAAATCTTTATTTTCCACAGAGTCAGGAATCAACATAATTTTCTGTTTAAGCAGTCCAATAATATGCTGTTGATATTTTAACATATGAAATTGGCAGTTTAAAGCCCTGATTGCCAAGGTTGCAGAAGTATAAACCTTCTTACCCCATCTATCCAGCACCCTGGAGTCTCTATCAGAAGGGGTAGGATTTTTAGCAGTAGAAGCCTTAATGCCCCTGGGCCCCTGAGAAATGGTTTCTGGATCTGCAACAGGATTTTTGAAAAGGAACTTGTGGGACTCAAGAACCCTGTAGTATCTGTCAGGTTTACTAGGAGCCGGAGGCAGGGAATCAGGGGCCATACTGGATTCCGAAAACACATCATCAACAATGTCTAGTACAGGAGGTATAGCCCAGGGATTATGCTGAGGTAGAAGGAGGAAATCCCTAAGCTTATTTTTTGAATCAGAAAATTCCTGACTTTCCCAGTGGAAATGCTTCCTTAAGGTATGTAAATTTTCCCCAAAAGAAAAATTCTCAGGAGGTGAAGCAGAGGGAATGGAATCCTCTGCATCAGAATCTTCATAAGTAGGTATGGACAAATCCAGGTCATTAGAAGAGTCAGAAGAAACAGAAACCTGATCAGAAGATTCATCATCAAGCTCAGCCCTAGGCATCTTAGAGGGGGGGGGGGTTTGACTACTCCTGATTAGAGTAATTAGATCTTCAGCCATTCATTTTGAACATTTGTTTTTTTAGGCATAGGGGCCTGAACATGTGGCCTGGGCGGCGTCTTTTTTAGACATGGGTCGAGATTTAGGCCTTAGTAATGAAGGTGGAGTCGATTTAATATGCAAGTCTGTAGGCCTGCACAGCGACTCCGGACCCATCCAAGGTAGAAACATCCATGGGTTCCCATAGGTGAAGCCTCTCACAGCATACCGGACTCCGAATGGGTCTCAGTAGAGGCCTGCGAATCAGAAGTAGCAGGTATCAGGGGCTGCGAAAGCGCCTCACTGAGTACCGGCGAACTGGCTTAGGAGAAGCGTTGTCGGCAGTTTTGGACCTTGGCAGCCTGTCTCTGTCTTTATCTTTGCGTTTTTTCAGAATCCCGGTAGTCAGATGGCTAACCGATGACATTTCAGGATAATTTAACCGAGAACCGAAATATTTAGAGGCAAAATGTACCGATGACGGATAGTGCGCTGATTAAATAAAGCACAAAACAGACAACAAGGTACGTCGTGGTCAGGGCCTAGGCAAGGAATACAGTACAAATGAAAATCTTTGTGAGGTATTTGCTTTCCACAAGTAATGCAATTATTAACTTTCACTGACATCGGTAAGAAGCAAGAAAAAGATTCCCCAACGGGGTACTTAGCTTTAAGTTGGAGACTTCGGCTCTGAAACTCGAAAACGAAAATTTCAGGAGTCGGCCGACCGGCACTTGCGAACTGCTTCTGCTTCGGGCACCACACGGCAAGAAAGTCTGATGTAATGGCATCGGATGCATGTTTTACACCCCTGACTACCTGACATCATGGAAGAAGGGACAGCAACCAACGCAGGACCCAAGACTTTGTTAATCAGGCCGACTGAGGGCAACCTGCCAGCAGATTACCCAAATGTAATGACTGTAACAGTGAAACACAAAGAACATCATGCCGTGGGAGTAAGACGTAAACATACGGACTACTAATCCTTAAAACTGAAGTGCCCCAGAACCACCAGTGCAGCATCAGAGAAACAACATGCCCATCCTGGAAAGGAAATAAGGATGGAATAGGAAAGCCCTAGGTCAGCAGAAGGGCAACAAAAAATAAAAGGGGGCAGGAGGAAGGAACTGAATACTGTAACAGTGAGAAGTAGGGCAATAATAGTAAGATCTTACATAACTGTACAACATCCTTCCTTATTACTGCTGCAGTATTCCTTACTCTCGGGAGTGTACAAAAGCTACTGGAAAGTATAGGAGGAGGAATGCAGGGAAGTGCCCTCCACAAACACATGAAGGATAGCCCTGGCAATGACATCCATCTTACAATGTTTGTTAAAAGTGTGAACATAAGACCAAGTAGCAGCTTCCAAAATGGAGCTAGTATCCATACCCTTGAGAAAGGCACCAGAAGAGGCAACTCCCAGGTAAAATGAGAACAAACAGAAGAGGAAAGCTGCTTGCCATGAAAACAGCAAAAATGAAATGATCTTAGAAATCCAAGAGGAGATTGTTTGCTTAGACAGTGACAATCCCAATTTCTTGGTATGAAAAGAAAAAGTTGTTCAGCTTTTCTGATATGTTTTGTCTTATCCAAGTAACATCTGAGCAGTCTAAGTAAATCCAAGGTGTGTAAGACCCTCTCACTAGAAGTTTGTGGAGAAAGAAAAAGGAGTAATGATGAGTGATGATGAATGGACTGATTCAAAGACAAATCATTAACCACCTTTGGGATAAAAAGGATTGGCATGAAGATGCATTCTGACCTTGAAAAAAACAAAAAAATGGAGGAACCACCATGAGGGCTTGCAGTTCAGAAACCCTATTGGCAGATGTAAGAGCCACCAACAATAGAGTAAGTACAACGTTGCAGGGAAGAAGAAAAGGCAGGCTCAAAAGAGGACAGAGTCCATTTTATGAGAACACAATTAAGGTCTCAAGAAGGAGAAATTGGTTTTCTTGGGGGTTTGATATGAAGGATGCCTTTCAGGAATTGTTTGATTTCAAAACTAGAAGCCAAAAGTAAATTCAGAGGCAGATATGGCTGACAAACTAACAGAAGAGTATGTCAAACTAGCACTCAGCAATTTACAAAATAAGAAAGGACCATAGGGACCTCCCCACACACACACACACACACACACACACACACACACACACACACACACACACACACACACACACACACACACACACACACACACACACACACACACACACACACACACACAAAAAGGGTCCTGGTCATGCTTGGGACACCAAATAGAAGATCTCTTCCATTTAGCCACATAAGATTTTCTAGCCTCCTGCAAGAAGCATGTCCTCAGAAAACTGGTGCCTGAAAGGAATCAAAACCTTAACACCCAAAGTGTCAGATGAAGTGTGGACAAGTGAGGGTGAATGAGAGATTCCCTATCTTGTGTGAGAAGATCCCTCCTGTAACTTGTGAAGACTGACCGCGTTCAGGTAAAAGAAAAGGGGGAACCAGTGCTGCCTGGGCCAAAAGGGAGTCATCAGCACAATTTTGGGTGTGTCCCACATGATCTTATAAAAGACCCTAGGAAGTAGAGGAAGAGGAGGACAGGCATACAGAAACATTCCCTTCCAAGAAAAAGGCATGGTGTCCACTTTCCAAGCCAGTACACTTGGAACTCTGGAACTAAGTTGGGGTAGTTGTCTGTTCAGAGGGGAGGGAAATAGATCTACTTGAGGAGTACATCAATGTACAATGTCCAGATTCACCTCCCTGTAAAGCATCCATCCGTGAAGGTTTATCCTGGACCTGCTGAAAGAGTCTGCCAGTAGATTGTGCTCTGGATCATAGGATCACAGAACGTTACTAGACTATTGGTAGAAAATGGTCCCGAGGCCCTTATAAGACTAGCCAACAGTTTAGCCCATGTTTAGACAAGTCAGCACCCAAAGCCCCTGTCCAGCAGGGACACAGGTGGAATCCTAGGGGTGCATTTTTTGTTTCCCATCCAGTTATCCAGGTTGCGTTTAAAAAGGGATAATGAGGTACTCTGCTTGACATAGAGAGGGAGTCTATTCCACAGATGGGGGAGTCTCTGGGACACAAATCTATCCCACCAACAAGTCCTATTGATGTCACAGACCAGGTTGAGGTTGCACCTCTGAAGGGATGTAAACTGCCTGAATAACCAGGTGATGGTGGTTGCAAATCCCAAGCCTAAGTAGGCAGCCTGCAAAGAAAGTAACATTTAGTGCCCACTAGCTTGTTGATGTACCATATGACTGTGGGGTTGTCTGTAAAACCCTTTAAAGTATCTGGAACCCAAACGGAGTAAAAGGCCTGAAGAGCTAGGATAAGAGCACTTACCTCCTTGATATTGATGTAGTCTGACATCTGTTGATGGGACCAAAGACCCTGGACTTTCAGGTTGTTGGAGGAAGCTGCCCAACCACAATTAGAATAATTCATGTGCAGCTTTTTTTTTTAAACACCTTTACTGAATTATCATTTGTGACAGACAAACTTACATTTACATAAAAGTAATCAAACTATTAACAAGTTCACATGGATAAACATTATACATCACATATACTGTTATATGTCGTACAATCTAACAAACATTACATAAGCTATTCAATTATGTCCTCGCAATCCTAATTCCTCTGCCAAAACATTGTTCTGTATATATTGTAATTTCTACTTTTTTTACACAATTTACTCCTACCCTTTTCTAAAGATTCTTTTTCCTGTTATTTTGTCTCTGTTACAATATCCACTACTTTAAGTATAGTTGGTTTAGACTTTGATTTCCATTTTCTAGTAATTGCTTTTTGGCAGCCAACAGAATTAAACTTAGCAAAGCCTTACTATGTTCTAGACAATTCAGACCCTGTATCCTAGCTCAAAAATCACTTCTTTAGTTGCACTCATCTGTTTGCTCAGTATTCCTGACTGAGTACTCTACAGAACATTTTTATGTCTGCCAACTCATTACATTTCCAGAACGTATGTTCCCCACTTACCTCCTTCTTCCCCATCTTTCCTGCAGACTGGATCAGAATTTTTATCTCATCTCCTCCAATATTAACTGTTAGCTGCATACCCTCATCTACCTTTAACCTTGGCATATTTAAGTCTTCCATAAATATTTTCAGTTGGGCTTTTTCTTGACTTCCCAATTTCACTGCTTTATAAAAATGTTCATGAAATCTCTCTAATACCACTACAGGATGTCTTGGTTATTTTTCTTATTATAAGATCCATAAGTTTGGCAACAACCCTTTCAACTTTCTTATGCCCAAGTCATTGTGTCAAAAGTTTTTGTGCTCTGGAGTTATTAAAAAACAGTTGCTTAACAGCAATCTTTCTAAACTCATGCATGTTATCCAAGTACTCCCTTATTTTCTCTTTAGCACTCAACAATTGTGACGACTCTTGTTTATAACTTCTTAAGATCTTTTTTTATTTCTACCCTATTTTTAAACTCCATTTTTTATTTTATCCCATTCAGTAGGTATTACTTCTGGGTACTTTCAAACTTCCCAAATAACTCCTGGATAATTTCCACTACCTATTACTTAAATTTCTCTCTTTTAACAGGGAGGTGGGTAAGTGCCAGCGTCTCATCTTTACTTCATTACCATGCATTTTTATCTTACTAATTACTGGTGCACAATCTGAAATAGTTACTGGATGTGCATTACAGTTCTCAATTAAATTAAAATGTTCCTCGGAAATACAATTTCTGTCAAGTCTGCCACAGTAAATGTACCTTGGGTAATAATATACAAGTTATCTCACAGCTCCTACTATTGAATTCACATCTTTCATACCAAATATTTTCAATACATTTCTTCAGAAATCTACCCACTTTTGTTATATTTTCCATTCTAGGCTCCCAGATACTCTCATTGTTGCAAATCAAATTCCAGACCCCACATATATTCTCTGTTGAAAGTTGATTTCTCCCAACTTTTTAAGCTTCAAAATTGCAGTTTTAGGTGGAAAATAAATACCTGCCAGTGTAATCCTCATCCCTTGCCTTATTACTACAAAAAATCTACCATTATCTTTTTTGCCTTTTCTATCAGTATTGGAGCTTGTCCAGCAATTAAAGTATTATTTTCCTTTGTCCCTGATAATCTGCAGAACAGCCATCTTGACATCCTCTATCAAACTGACATGCTCAATTCTCTCCAAATGCATCTCCTGTGCCATTGCTATTTGCACTCTGAATTCCTTCTTTTTTTTAAACAAGCAATATCTTTATTGAATTCTCACTTACGACATAGTCAATCATACATTTATATAAATGCAAACAATCCATATTAATATTATTTGCAAATATTATACATCACATATTATCTTCTGTATAGTTATTATGGAACATCACATAGCTCATTCAATTCCTGCCTTTCCTTAAACTTCATTCCTCCTCCAAAACATTCTGCATGTGCTGTTCCACAAATTCCATTTAATTATGACATTTGCTCCTACCCTTTTCTAAAGATCCCGCTTTTCTACAGAACCAGAGAGTTCTTTTATCTCTGTTACTATATTCACTTCTAATATGGCTGGTTTAGAATTTGATTTCAATTTTCTAGTAACTGCTTTTTTGGCAGTCACCAGAATTAAACTCAACTGGCCTTACAAAATCAGAATTGCGTAGGCATAGTATCACAATTCAAAAAGTACAGATGGGTACACTTACCATAAATGTAGATGTTAGAGTGTATTCACTGTTGCAGTCATCACACTTGGGTTATCTGCCTGCATGTAGCCCTCAGTCGGCCCGAATACCAGAGACTTACTATTTCTGCGTCGGATGCTGTCGCTCCAGGACTGATGTCTGGTCATCAGGGGTATAAAGCAGGCAGGCAACGCCATTACATCAGTTTTTCGTGCCCCAAATCTCAGGAGCCCCCCAAATAGGGAGCTAAGTTATGGTGGGGAAAAACCCAACAGTAAAAAGTAAATACCAGTACCCCCGAAGGGATGAGTAATAGCCATAGAGAGAGAGAGAACCAGGGGGCTGGAGGGAGGGAAACCAGGACTGCAACAGTAAATACACTTGAACATCTACATTTATGGTAAGTGTATACAACTGTCCTACGTTCTTCGTGTTTCACTGTTGCAGTCATCACACTTGGGTGGATTCCCAAAGCTGAAGAAGGGTGGAGGCAGTCAAGAAGAGTTAGGGCTGTGTAGTATGCCTTGCGGGACTGCTGTAGCAAAACCTGCCCTGGATTTGGAAAAGATAGGCAAGTGGTAATGCTTGCTGAAGGTGTGTACAGAACTCCAGGTAGTAGCTTCCAGGATGTCCCTGGTAGGGACTCCCCTGAGAAATGCTGTAGAGGAAGGTGTTGCCCTAGTGGAGTGTGTTCTGACCCCCTGAGGGGTTGGTTTCCCATGGTGCTTGTAGCAGAAATGGATGCAGTGTGCTCTCCATTTGGAAATAGTTTATGAAATGGCCTTGCCCTCTGCCCCTGTTGGAAATCTGACTAGTAACTGGTCAGATTTTCTGAAGGGCTTAGTCCTATCAAGGTAGAATCTGAGCTGTCTGTGCACATCCAAGGAGTGCAGGATCCTTTCCCCTTTATTTTCGGAATTAGGGAAGAAGGTTGGCAAATGGATGGATTGGTTGAGAGCCACACTGGACACCACTTTAGGCATAAAGGAAGGGTTAGTCCTGAGAGTTCATAGGTTCATACTAGGCTATCTGCCCTAGGGCATTTATAACCCTAGCCAGAGTGCGTTTGGCTTTCGCCACCCATTTTAAATGAATTTTGCTATGCCCTTTTTCGAGGTTAGTATACTGTGCCTCTGTCTAACAGTGACACAGAAGTGATACCAGGGGTAAACCTACGATCTCCCATCCACTCATCAAGATTCCTCTTGAAGAGAGTCAATGAGGGACTCTGCCTAACCTGGACTGGGATTTTATTCCAGAGTGAAGGGAGCCTCTGGGTTATGAATCTGTCCCTCCAGCATGTCCTATTTATTTCAGTGCTGAGGTTCAAGTCTCTTGAGTGCGTAGCTCGATGGGATTTGGATTTTCTGAGCAGCATGTCCATTAATTCTGGGTTGGACATGGCTTTATACGTCAGTCACAGATCGCCTCTGAGCAGGCGGTATGCCACTGAGTAGAGCTGGAGTTTCTTTAACCGGGCAGCATATGGCATCTGTTTGAGCCCTTTGTTCCTCTTGGTGAGGTACTTTTGGGGTCTTTCCAGTTGCTGCAGGTGTCTGGTAAGGTACATCTCAAAAGGGGCATTGTACTCAATTATGGGCCTGATGAGGGATGAGTAAAGAGGCACGATGACCTCCCCTGATCTAGATGTGAATCCCTTCATGATTAGGTGGGCTATACAAAATGTTTTTCTAACCACTTTGGCCACGTGGTTTTCAAATGAGAGATTGCTATCAACTTGGATCCCCAGGTCCCTAATTACTTCTTCCGTACTTAATGGATTACCACCTATGTGGTAATTTGTGGGCACTTTGTTTTTGCCAAAGGGGATGACTATACACTTTTTGGCGTTTAGCTTGAGGCCATGGCTCTGGCACCAGTTGTCTGTTTCTATGAGGCCCTTTTGTAGGATGCTTGTGTCGGCTGGAGAGTCGAATATGGCGCCTAGTTTGCAGTCATCTGCGAACTTGGTCAGCCACAGTCCTTCCGTGTTGGCCTGTACCTCCGAGAAATATATACCGAACAAGAGAGGTCCCAGGACTGAGCCTTGTGGGACGCCACTTGTAACTGGTTTGGAGTCTGACATGGCTCCAGCAATTCTAACCATGTGGGTTCTGTCCTTGAGCCAGTTTGCAACCCATCTAGTGACATAGGGGATTATATTTATATATATTTATTTATATTTAAGCTGGTGAGCTTATCTATAATGCCCGAGTGGGGTACTGTATTGAAGGCTTTTGCGAGGTCCAAGTAGGCTGTGTGGACCACCTTCCCCTCGTCAATGCCCTTGGTGACTGTTTCAAAGAAATCGACCAGGTTTAAGAGGCAGGATCTGCCCTTAACAAAGCCGAACTGGGTAGGATCCAGTGTCTGTAGGTCCCCAATATCTTTATTTATGAGGTCCATGATGATCCTTTTCCATAGCTTTGCAGACCAAGCTAGTCAGCCTTATGGGGCGATAGTTTCCAGGATCCGTTGAGGCACCACCTTTGTGGAGAGGGACCACTGTTGCTGTACACTACTCTTTGGGTACATATCCTGTAGTAAGGCTGAGATTGAACAGTAGTTTTATGTTTGGGTTTAGCTCTTCTTGGAGTTCATGTAGGATGCAGCCCGGGACACCATCTGGTCCCATTGATGCTGTGTTTTTTGCTTTGGAGAGGGCGGCTCTTACCTGAGCATCTGAGATGTCAGGGGGGCAGCACTCTGCTGGGATAGATATTTGCCCTTTTGGTGGGGAGGGGGGGGGGTTTGCTCTGAACCTGTCAGCTAGGATGTTGGCAATGTCTGTGGGTTTGGTTTATTTTTTGTCATTTTGGACTAATTCTGAGCATATCTGGGAATTCCCACCCAGGTTTCTAACATAACTAAAGAAAGCCTTGTGATTTATCCTTAGTGTCCTGTGCAATTTTTCTCTCAAAGCTGGCCTTAGACGATTTTATGAGTGCCCATAGTTTTTTGCTAATACTGATCAGAGATGCCTTCCCTTTTTGGGATTTTGCTCTATCATGTAGTAGCTTCCTCCTTCTATTGTATAGTTTGTTTATGGCTGGGGTCCACCAGACAGGATGCCTGCCTTTGGACGATTGGGTCTTGGTTTTATTTGGGATTGCATGATCCATGCATTCCTGAAGGTGTTCATAGAATGCGTTTATAAAGGATTCTGCGGTCTGGGCTGTATTTTCCACAGGCCTGGTGGCTTTGAAGGATTCCACCTTGGTTTTGAGGAGTGTGAAATTTGCTTTAGAGAAGTTTTTCACTGTGGTTTTCTGGGCGGGGGGGGGGGGGGTTGGGATGTGAATATCCAGTGAGATTAGTTTATTGTCTGATCTTACCAGTGAGGGATACACTTCTGGTCTGGAGCATAGAGCCCCCATGTTGGTGATGATCAGGTCCAGTATGTTTTCCCCTCTTGTGGGAGTGGTAACAAGTTGTTCCATAACATTTGAGTTTATAAATTCTAGGAACCTTTGGGCTAGGGAGTTGGAGCTAGAGTAATCCTCCCAGTCTATGTTTGGGTAGTT